>NC_081564.1:53626272-53926272 GCF_022355385.1 Mustela nigripes | reverse complement strand
TTGCCACGACTGTTTAGATTGTAGATAAGGTCCTGGAGATTCCTCCTCCCCGCCCCCCATCCCCTTCCTCACTTCCCCCTTACACAAATAAAGCCGAAGCTACATGATGAACAACAAAGAGACATGGGTTCGGACGCAATCAAATGGTGTATATATTTGTTCCTCGTTCTGGGATAGCTCTAAGTCTCATGGCCACAAAGCTCCAAGCCCAGGCGCAGCAAGGTACTGGGCACTGAGAACCTAGCGTATCTGAGCCTCTCAGGGCAGACGCCTGTGAGGTTGGGAGGCGGCGGCAGCATCAGTTCCCTTTTTAAGAAGATGGGAACTGTGGGCTACAAGTAGGATTGCAGATCAGATCCATAAGACCTCTTTCTTCGTCATGCTACGGTGGGTACTCGCCTGGAGTAGGGGTGGGGGAGGGCATTTGGCATCCTTTGCATTTTTGCCTGGCTTTGGGGTTTCTTGAGCATTTGCTCGTTTTCCTAACCTCCTCCCACGCCAACCCCTTACTGACAACTGTTTGCCCGTGCAGTATTCCTGGAGGATGCTAGAAAAGGAGATATCTTGCAAGCTATTATTCTCTCTCCAACGGAGGTATATTAAATTGGAAATATGTGCATGAAAGGTTTTTCAGAGGACTATTTGGAGGACTCTTTCAGGTTTGGAAAATAGTTAATGGTTTCCCAAGATTAATTAGGGATATCTCTTGAAATATATATATATATATATGTCTATATATATGGAATTTATTTGGAAAATGGGAAAAGGAAATAAAGGTGAAATAGAAACACACATAAAAGTTCTGCTTTTTTTTTTTTTAAGTACAATTGTTGGAATTTTCTAGGAGGCAGACCTATAAACACAGCCTTCTCTTTTAATGTGGCATTGCTAAAGACAATGGTGAGATTACTGTCTTGCTTTACTAAATAATGAGGACTAGATGCCTAGATGTGTTTGGATTAGAACTGAGGTATATTTACATCTGGATGAGTCAGAAGTCTGTTGTGGGGAATGAAGTGCTTTGATTCATTTGTACGGGAAGTAACTTATCCTGATTTTTAAAAATGAGTTATTGTTAGATAAAGTAGATTTAGATTTCAGAACATAAGGATGTATTTTCCTTTGGGCACCAGTGGGCTAACTGATTAAATAAAATAATTATTTAAGGTTTATTGGCCTAAGTAGTATTAGATAATATTTTATATGTTTTTCAAAGCAATTGCTAGGTGGGAAGTTTGTTTTTCATTCCTTTTATATGAAAATCACGTTTCCTCTGTTTATCTGTCAGATAGCTTCACTTGTGTATTGGTCCAGTTTATGCTTACATGGGTTTGGTTAACTCCACTATGTGTATAAACAGACGTGCCCCTTTAAAACATTAATTAAAAATTCTTAACATAAATTGTCTAACAGCCATAGAGACATTAAGAGAAATATGAATGCCTAGTAATTCAAACCAGACTTCACATGTTCAGATACTCCTATTTTCATTGAAAAATTTATGCAGAGTTGTTAAAGAACTATTGCTAAGACATCTAATGTAGAATAACAACTACAGTGTTAATAATAAAGTAACACATGTTTCCCTTTCAATTCAATAAAGATTCTATATTTTTATGGGAGAAAATGTAATTCATCGGGTGATATTCTTAGACAGTGGTTTCCATGTAGTATTTAAGAGATTTGCTCTTCATTCAAGCCTGTTTGGAAATGTTGAAGAGGTTTTTAATTCATGAACTCCTCTATTTCTCTTTATGAAAATTTTATGCTGCTCCTTACATAGAATTATAGGCTCCGCCTTCCCTGAAGGACAGCCAATCATCATTTCAACAAGTTAAAAAATAAATAAAAGGTTCCCCTTTTATCATGTGTTTCTCCGCATCTCAAATTATTTCTTCCTTATAAATAAGTTTTTCCTTGTAATAGCGGGAGTACAATCGGCAGAAAAACAAACAAAAAAATACATTTTTAATTCCAAGGCACATCTTGGTTGAAATCAAGGACTGTGTTTGGTCTTTTCAGGTGGACTGAGAATCTGTTCTCGCTCTCAGAGGTTTGAGGGTTTGCGGCTGGCTCTGCTCTCAGGGAGAGAGATTTGTGCCTGGTGTTGCAGTAACCCGCTGCTGCTGGTCATTAGACATCATTACTGCCTTGAAAAAGGACAGAAAGAAGGGAAGAGGACAGGCTGAGGCTAATTAACTGCTGGTGTTTAATGAAAGAAAGGGAGACTGATAGCAGCTGGGAGGTCATAGCAGAACAGAGTGGACACAGCACACAGACTTAACTGAAACAGGACTATCTTTCAGTTTGAAAGAAGCTTGTTTCTCCCTCTTATTCCTAAAAGGACAGCTGTAGCTTTGCAAATACTTTCCCCTAACATCTAAATTGGTGATAAAATCAAGCAAGTGACCACTGACTTAAAATGAAAATGTAGAATACTAGAAAAGTTAAACATGCCCTTTACTATTTGTCCTGGCCATGCCTAAAGCTGAGGGGACAGATCTGTCACTGTTTAAATTACTCTGTGGCTGAGGAGATACTGTTTGGTCACCAAGCAACAACATCCTGCAACTCAGCCATTTTAGGTCTAGAGTGGGATCGGCGTTGTGTGCCTGCACGCACACGCACGCACGTGTATACACACGCACGTGCAGCTTGGCGAGCATCGAATCTTAAGTTTTGTTCACACTGCCACCATTGTTTTTAGGTGTTCTCTCATTAGAGATGTCAAAACCTAAAAGGGTGAAGTAATGAATGACTTAAAGCAGTTCTGAAAAAGCTAACGGCGAATGTCTGACATGGATTACAAGAAATGTTTCATCAGTGGTCATTTTAAATTAACGTCACTATGGTGACTCTGTTTTACGTTTTTGGTAGTCCCCATTGAGTTTGTTTTTAGAAGCTTTTTATCCCGATTGTCATTTTGCTTTTGGCCACGATTAGTTGACCCGTCACACTTAGAATTCAAACCACCCAAACACAGTAGATATACCACTTGATACTATGAAAGGTAAACTTAGGAAATAACCAGAAAAATCGTTAAACCTTTTTAGTAGTATTAGATTATTGCATTATTGTGTATTTTTTAAAGGCCTACTGTACTGTAAAAAACATTAGGAAATTTGGCAAACTCCCATTTGTATTTGTTTTTCAGTCTTAAGCAAACGAGGCAATGAATATCCAATTATGTGAGTAAGGCTTTTCTTGACCTGTATATGTAGGAACGGACATTTAGGTCCAATTTTCGCCTTTTGTGTATTTCTTATTTATATGTATTCCACCAGGGAATATAAAATGAATTTTCATCCAGAAAGGAAAATATATTATCTTTAGTTATGTCATTTAAAAATGATGATTTATTCAGTTCTGCAATCTGTAGCCTCAGATTTCATATTGTTCTTGCTGTGTATACTAATTGATTACTATATAGTGATTAGAATGAATATTCATGGACTGGTTTATAAACAGTTACTGTTTTTTTAGTTCTCTGACTATGGTTTTGGTTACAAATTCTCTATGCTATATCAAGAGTGGAGGAAATAATGCCTCATGAAGAGTCTGTATACGTTTCTACCAGGCCGAACTTATGCTTGAACCACATTCCATGTATATTAGGCCTTGATCTGAAATTTGCTGCAGAAATTCCAGAAAAACAAAATTGAGGAATATGCTAGCTACACATTAGGATACTTTATATCTCTGACACAGGCAAATCATGATAATAGTAATTAAGATGTAAGCACAGTTTTGCTTACCTCCTATACTTAGAAGACAGGCATTGCTATAGATAATGAGTGCATTTTTTTTCTCTTTGTTAGGTATTTTGGAGGGCTCTGTAATATAGGTCTTGGAGGGGGGGGCGTTAAATAGATCCCAAGTATGAGTCTCAGCAACATGGCTTTATAAGTGGACTTTGGTGGTTCCTAGAGAATTGTGCGGACTGCTTCTTATGGCAAAACCCTAGTACAATGGCAATTATGGCTGTCAAAAATAGCAGGTATACCCTTATAAGAGGCTGGTAAGGCATGAGTATTTAGGGGCAAGGGGCTTGTAGAGATAACTCCCCTGAATTTATGGAAGAAATCAGACCCTGTTAATATATGAAGACTAGCCCACACGTATTTCCCAAGATACCAGTTCTTGACTTTTCCATTGGTTCTTCCTTTTCTTGTTAATAAGCATAGCTGGGGGCAGGCAAGGCAAGATTCAGCACTCATTTATATTACCTCAATAAACCTCCTGAACCAGCTGAGTTCCTGCTTCTCAAGGTCTTACACTCTAGGCTTTGGGCCTAGGACCGAGGAAAGAAGCAATGACAGAGGATGTAGCAGCAGAACTTCTGAGAGTTTCAATCCCATGTCAGGACTATAAAGATCTTTCATTAATAACTGTTGTATTTGCTAAGACTCCTTATATCTAACTGCAACGATCAAAGTGAATCTACTCTGTTTTAGGTTACATTCATTTTGATAATCCTGGTATAACAGGATAAAATAAACTTTGTGTATAGCGTAGATGGCAGGAAACATGGCATAGTGGGCAGGGTATAGATTCTAGAGCAAGATTTAAATCCTGGATTGGACATTAATGAGAACTCTAAGTAAGGGGAAATTTCTTAAAGACACGGTTTCCTTTTCATAAATGCCATGAGTAATACTTGCCTAACTAGTTTTGGATGAGAATAATAATTCATAAGCATATAGTGTATGTAATATCTGTCTGACATGTAGTAAATGCTAACAAACAATAGAAGCTCTTTTAAGTATTATTAAGAAAGCAAGGACACCATGATGTAATTAATTAGGTATATGTTATAAATTAGGTATATGTTATAAACTCAAGATCACGCTGCCACAAAGAATTAAAATGTATCTTTCTGAATGTGTGTGTTATTCAGATACTTATATTTTTAGAAAATAAAAATGATTTTACTTTTAAAAGTGATACATTTTCACTATTTAAAAAAACTAAGAGAAAAGGAAAGAAATTTTAAGTTATATTAAATCCACCATCCAGATTTAATCATCATTAGTTAATTATGAGCATAATTATAGTTGTCTGTCTAAACATACATACCAAAAGGAAATTAAGTATAGTGATTGATTGATATAATGATTGATATGGACATGGAGAAATAATTTTCCAAACCTGGGGTGGTAATTATATGGTAATTTAAGAAGCATAAAACATAATATCAAAATGAAACAAAAGAAACAAAAAACATGCAATTCAAAAAATTGCTAATAGACAAATACTTCTTCTTGGAGGTTTTTATTCCTGAAGTTAATAGAAAAGATTAAGAAAAACATGAAGAGATGGAATTTTATTCATTTTTTTTTTCAACTATAGATTTCAATGTCATTCTTATCATTGACTTTCTCCAATGGTAGAAGAGGAGTAAGCCTATTTCACTTCTTCTCACTGTTTTGTTACTCCATGCTTATGTCATATTTATTATAATTATATATTTTATTGTGTTATGTTCATTATATATGCTATAATTGTTTTTATTTTCAAGGTTTCATGATGATATATAATTTGGTGCTCATGGCTGTTGTTCTTTTGGCATATTTAAATGCTTATCCATTCCTCTGCTTTTTTTTTTGGTTTTGTTTTTTGTTTTTTGTTTCTCCCTGAATTCTTTGATTTGATTCATCCCTGGGCTACAATTCCTGGTCATTTCTTTTTCTAAAGAAAGCATTATGTGTTCCATTCTTTGAGGTTTGCATACAATTAAAAATATTTGTCCTCAGCTTTTATAACTAAAGAACAACTTAACTAGGTGTAATTTCTTTACTCTTTCTACCAGAACATTGTTGATGTGTTTGCCCTGTAAAATTCCAAAGCAAACCTGTTTTTCCAAATTTCATGTTTGCTCCTTTATCCTTGAAATTAAATAATTTCACTGAGCTATGTTTTGAATTCCTCTTCTCATTGAGTAATTACATTTATGGCCATAGCTTCAGTTGTGTCTATGTTACGGAGACTTGATACATATCTTGTGAGGTTCACAACTGTATTTTACAATTTCTACTGGATATTTCTACCAAGATATCTCAAAGCACCTCAAACTGAACATAATCCCAAATGACTATTTCTTCTCTTCATTTCTTCATCCTGGGTCTTCCCAGCTGACACTTTTTTTTCCCTTTGTATTGACATTTTTAGTAATTATACTGAACTATATCCTAGTATGAGAATGAATCTAGCTAAGCACTGAAACAGTGAGCCAAATGAAATATTTGGTTCTCAGAATAAAAGACAGTTCACAGATCATTCATTATAACTTCAGGGTGGCAAACAGAAATTAAAATGATTTGAAATTATGTAATAATTTGAAAGACTTGGAGAAAGTTATTAACATTATATATTGGAAGAGAAGCAGGAAAAAAAAGTAAATTCAATACAGTTTTATAAGTAGAATTTCCGTAAGCTAATACAGTAAAGTTTTATGAAAAAGAGACATTTACTGATTTATCTATTTTTTTTTATTGAGTGTAACATTTAACGCTACATTGTGAATTTAGAGGAGAACAGCAGAAAATGACAAATTGTACATTTTCTCCACTTAAAACGATTACCTGTATTTCTCTCCTTTGTTTAGAAATGGAAAGCACTAAAATAATAGCTTGGCCATGAATCATCCAATGGGCACTCTGAAAAATTTAGAGGCTCTTCTTTACAATAATAGGGAATATATGACTTTGTTTTCCTGTTCCTTTCTACATTTCATAATAGTCATTCTGCCATTTATGTTCATTATTTGGTGTACAGCAAATGCCACTTTACAAAAATAGTATTGAATTTGTAATTCCTATCCTTTAACAATTATCTTTTTTAAAAATTGAATTATAATTGACAGACAATATGATATTAGTTTCAGGTACACAATAAAATGATTTGATATTTATGTACATTGTAAAATGATTACACAATGTCTAGTTACCATCTGTCAACATACTAAGTTGTTACAATATTGTTGACTGTATCTTCTATGCTATATGTTATATTCCCATGTAGTATTTATTTTATAATTGGAAAATTGTACCTCTTAATCCCTTGCCCTTTTTGTCCATCTCCCATCTCCCTCTCCTCTGCCTACCATCAGTTTGTTTTCTGTATTTGAGTCTGTTTCTGTTTTATTTCTTCACTTGTTTCTTGGGTTCCACACATAAGTAAAGTCATATAGTATTTCTTTATCTGTCTGATGTATTTCACTTAGCATAATATCTTCTAGGTCCATCCATATAGATGTAAAAGGCAAGATTTATTATTTTCTATATATGAGTTTGTTATATTATGCATGTGTGTAGTATATATGTGTAATAGGTATCACATATATATTACACAAATATATGATATATATTACATAAATATATGTCATATATATGTGTAATGTATATATATCACATCTTCTTTACCTATTTATCTATCAGTGGGTGGTCAGGTTGCTTCCATACCTTGACTATTGTAAATAATGCTAATGCTGCAATGAACATATTGGGGCATATATCTATTCAAATTCGTGTTTGGGGTTTGTTTTGTTTTGTTTTGATAAAGTGGAATTGCTATATTCTATGATATTTCTATTTTTAACTTTTTGAGGCACCTCTATTCTCTTTTCCATAGTGGTTCTACCAATTGACATTTCTACCAACAGCACATGAGGGTTCCCATTTCTCCGCATCCTTGCCAGTACTTGTTATTTCTTATCTTGTTGATACTAGCCATTCCAAAAGGTGGTTTGATTTATATTTCCCTGATGATTTTTTAAAAGGATTTTATTTATTTGAGAGACAGAAAGAGATACAGACAACAAGTTGGGGGAAGGGCAGAGGGAGAGAGAGAGAAGAGAGAGAGGAATAGATCCTTGTTGACAAGGGAGCCCGAATGTGGGGCTCAATCCCAGGACCCTGAGATCATGATCTTAGCCTAAGACAGATGCTTAATCAACCACCTAGACACCCCTCACTGATGATTTTTAATTGGATTTTTAAAAAATAATTTAGTTTTTGAACTTTTTGTCTATTTTAGATGTCAACTCCATATGTCATTTGCAAATATTTTCTCCCATTCAGTAGATTGCTTTTCTGTTTTGTTGTTGGTTTCCTGTAGTGTTGAAGGACTTTTTAGTTTGATATAGTCCCATTTGTTTATTTTTCCATTGTAAAAAATAAATGTCAAAGAGCTTACTGCCTTTGTTTTTCTCCTAGGAGTTTCCTCATTTCAGGTCTTCTATTTAAGTCTTTAATCCATTTTGAGTTTATTTCTGTGTATGGTGTAAGAAAGTGGTCCACTTCCATTCTTTTGCATGTGGCTGTCTAGTTTTTCCAACACCATTTGTTAAAGAGACTCTTTTTCCCAGTGTATATTCTTATCTCCTTTGTTGTAGATTAACTGACCATATAAGCATGGTCTTATTTCTGGGCTTTTTATCCTGTTCCAATGATCTATGTGTCTTGTTTTTTGTACCAGTGTCATCTGTTCGGATGACTGTAGTTTTGCAGTAGAGTTTGAAATCCAGGAGAGCGATACCTCCAGCTTGTTTTCTTTATCTTAAGATCACTTTAGTTCTTCAGTCTTTTCTTGGTTCTGTACAAATTTTAGGGTTATTTATTTGAGTTCTTTGAAAAAGGCCATTGGTATTTTGATAAAGATTGTTTTGAATCTGTAGATTGCTTTGGGCAGTATGGACATCTTAATAATATTGTTTCAATCTATGAGCATGAAATATCCTTTAATTTGTCTGTGTCATCTTCAATTCATTTTACCAATATCCTGTAGTTTTCAGAATACAGATTTTTCACCATCTTGGTTAAATTTATTTGTAGGTATTTTCTTCTTTTTTGGTGCAGTTGTAAATGGGATTTTTTTTTTAAAGATTTTATTTGTTTATTTGACACACAGAGAGAGATCACAAGTAAGCAGAGAGGCAGGCAGAGAGAGAGAGAGAGGGGGAAGCAGGGTCCCTGCTGAGCAGAGAGCCCGATGTGGGGCTCGATGTAGGGCTCAATCCCAGAACCCTGGGATCATGACCTGAGCCAAAGGCAGAGGCTTAACCCACTGAGCCACCCAGGTGCCCCTGTAAATGGGATTTTTTATCTTAATCTCTATCCAATAGTTTGTTATTAGTATATAGAAGCACAATAGATTTCTGTATATGGATTTTTTATCCTGCACTATTCTGAATTCATTTATTAGTTATAAGATTTGGGGTAGAAGCTTTAGGGTTTCTAGTATATAGTATGTCATCTGCAAATGTTGACAGTGTTATTTCTTCTTCTTTTTTTTTTTTTTCTCATTTGGATAACTTTTATATTTCTCACCTAATTACCGTGGCTAGGATTTCCAGTACTATGTTGAATAAGAGTGGTGAGAGTGGACATTCTTGCTCCTTACCTGAGAGGAAAAGCTTTTAGTTTTCACCATTGAATATGTTATTAGTTGCATTTGTCAAATATGGGCTTTATTATGTTGAGATATATTCCCACCTTACCTACTTTGTTGAGAATTTTTATCATAAATGGATGTTGAATTTTGACAAATGCTTTTTCTGCATCTTTCCCATAATCGAATGATTTTTATCTTTCATTTTGTTCATATAGTGTGAAGCTGTTTGGTCCTGGATTTCTGTTCATTGGGAGTTTTGTGATTACTGATTCAATTTCATTACCAGTAACGAGTCTGTTGAGATTTTCTATTGCTATTTCTTCTGATTCATCTTGAAGGAGTGTATGTTTCTAGAAATTTATTAATTTCTTCTGGGTTTTCCAACTTTTTGTTGTATAATTATTCATAGTAGTCATTTATAATTCTTTGCATCTCTGTGGTATTTGTTGTAACTTTTCCCTTTTCATTTCTGATTTTATTTGGCCTCTTTTGTTTTCTTGATGACTTTTACTGTAGGTTTATTAGTTTTTTTTTATCTTATTTTTTTTTTTAAATTTCCTTTCTCTATGGATGGCAACACAATTTGCCCAACTATCCAAGGCAAAAATCTTTATGACATTTTTTATTTTCCCCTTTTATAGTCAGTACTCTAGGGAATACTGTTGATTCTATGAACTTAGTATGTCTTGAATCCATCATATTCTTACCATACTAAGCAATATGACCATTTTGTGACAATTTTGTAGTTTTCCTGAAAGCTTTGAAGGAGGGGATTTGATTTCCTCTGCTTGAATAATGCATGATGCATCCTTGGTGCTCAGTATTAATGCCATAAATGAAAAACTTCCGAGCCTGACACCACATGATGGGCCCTTCTTCTTTGTCAGCATACAATAACTATAATATAATACATAATACTATATTATGTAATATATAATATATACCTAAAATACTTATAACTATAATATAATATAATACCATAGCTATATTGGGAACTTTTTTTCCACAAAATATAGTTAATTAAATTCTTATTAAAAGCACATAATACAAGGTTAACTATCTTAACCATTTAAAATTTATTTTTTAATTTTTTTATTAACATATAATGGATTATTAGCCCTAGGGGTACAGGTCTGTGAATCACCATGTTTACACACTTCACAGCACTCACCACAGCACATACCTTCCCCAGCATCCATAACCCAACTACCCTCTCCCTACCCCCCCCATCCCCCAGCGCTCCATTTGTTTTATGAGATCAAGAGTCTCTTATGGTTTGTTTCCCTCCCGATCCCATTTTGCTTCATTTATTCCTTTCCTACCCCCCAAATCCCCCCACTTTGCCTCTCAACTTCCTCATATCAGGGAGATCATATGACAATTGTCTTTCTCTGATTGACTTATTCCGCTAAGCATAATACCCCTCTAGTTCCATCCAAGTTGTCGCAATCTCTTAACCATTTTTCTTAAAAGATTTTATTTATTTATTTGACAGAGAGAGATCACAAGTAGGGAGAGAAGCAGGCAGTGGGGGTGGTGGGAAACAGGCTCCCTGCTGAGCAGAGAGCCCAATGCAGGGCTCGATCCTAGGACCCTGAGATCATGACCTGAGCTAAAGAGAGAGGCTTAACCCACTGAGCCACCCAGGTGCCCCCTCTTAACCATTTTTAAATGTATAGTTTAATAGTATTAAGTATAAACATCTTGTTATACAATAGATGTCCAGAACCTTTTTATATTGCAAAACTGAAGCTCTGTTTCCATTAAAAAACAAATTTCACCCTGTCTCCTTTTCTTCCAGTCTCTAGTAACCACCATTGTACATTCTGTTTCTATGTATATGACTGTGTTAGATATCTCATATAACTGGAGTCCTACAGTATTTGACTTCTTGTGATTGACTATTTCATTAGCACGATGTCTTCAAGATTCATCCACGGTGTAATGTATGGCAGAATTTCCTTCCTTTTTAAGGCTAAATAATATGCCATTATATGTATGTACCATATTTTGATTATCTACTCATCTGTTGATGGGTCTTTGGGTTCCTTCAGCCTCCTGGCTATTGTCAGTAGTGCTGCTATGAACATGGGTGTGCAAATATTCCTCAAGATCCTTCTTCAGTTCTTTGGAGATATCTATCTATACCTGTATGTATGTCTATATATCCCCACAAGTAGGATTGCTGGATTCATTCTATTTTTAGTTTTTTTGAGGACCTGCCATGCTATTTTCCATAGAAGTTGCACCATTTTATAGTGCCACCAACTGTACACAAGATTAAGCACTCTTTAAGACTAAGAAACTAGTGACTTTGCTCCTCATCTGGGCCTCTTCAATGAACATACTTCTTTCTAAGGCAATTGCAAGAATATAACATGATTAGTAACAATACTAATGCCTTACATTTATCAAGTTCTTCCTAGAGGTTAAAGATTGGGCTAATCATTTAAAGAAAGCACACCCTTTAATGTTTCCAACAGCCTTATGGTTATTAATGCTTTTTATTACACACTTAGGAAAACTATGGTTTAAGTTAAGGTGACTTTCTGAAGTCACAGAGATTCAAAGTGTTAGTGTTCAGAAGGAAATCATTTCAATTGGATTCTAAAGTCCTTGATTTGATCTCCAGACTTTTAAAATAACATACTCTGATTGTTAACAAAAGTGAACATGAAATTATATATGTAATATATATAGTAAATTAATACACTACTGTATTAATAATTAAGACATTTAAAAAATACTCAAAAAAATAAACATACAGAACTAAGATTAAAATACATATAAATTCAAATATTTTCTTCTTCACCTCAGTAGGTCATCTCATACATTCTCTGGGATGTGCATATACCAGTTGGAGATAATTACTCTAATCCAATTTTGCCTCACATTGTGTTTAGCTTACACTTCAGCTAAAATAGCACCTTTTTTTTTAATTAAGGAGAGTGTACTCTGTACTCAATCAACACAACATTAAAATATCTTAGCTTTACAAATCCTTGACATCCATAAAACAATTACATAGGTTTGATGTTGGTATGACGGTAGAGGTTGTTTTATCAAAGGCATATTCAGGGAGTGGTACACAGTCAAGGAAAGCTAAAGTATAGGGTATGGCGAAAGGTGAAGTTGGAAAAGTAGGCTGGGCCGAAAGTATGGGAAACCTCCATTGCCATGTTAAAATGTTCGGACTTCATTCCATAGGAAAGGACTGCTACCAAAAGCGTTTGAGCAGGGATGTCATAATTTAGGGCTTACAGGTGGAGACTTGATGTCTCATAGTGGTTTATGTTGCAGAATATAAATCAAATGAGTAAAATAGAAGCTAAATAGTTCCTTTGATTCAATAGGTTGTTTGAAATTTTATAATTACAGATATTACCCAAGAATTAGATTAAAATTTTCAGGCAGTCAATCAGTAAAATTCAGCAGCTTGATGTTTTCATTGAATTATGTGTAAATGAATCATATTGTACAAATCTCAAACTTCAAGTCCAGTAAAATGTTAAAAATAGAATTTATGAAACTTAATAAATGTAAAGTCTCTTAATAAGAATTAAGTCATCTTATAGTAAACAGGTTTTTTTATTTGTTGTTTTTGGAGTTGAGGAGAAACAATTGTTGATCTTTTAGTTGTTGCTATATCCACAATGACAGAGACTTACCAGAGAAATCTTTCTAAAAACCCAAGTGGAGAATTCTATATAGAACACTGATTCAGGGGGCCCCTGGTTGGCTCAGTGGATGGAGCATGTGTTCAAGCCCGATGTTGGATGAGAGGTTAAAAATCTTAAAAAAAAAACAAAAACACAAAAAAACTTATTCAGGTACACGTCTTTTCAAAGTCACGTTAGAGTTTCAAATATTTATTGAAATAAGAAGTTTATGTTTTAAAGCAGTATTTTACATCTTGCTCGTACTTCTTTGTTTTACACCCACACATCTCTCTCTACAGTGAGAGTCTTCCCTGTGATCCCTCAATTTTTGTGCACTGTGGTAGGCAGGATTCTAAGATGACTTCCAAATGTCCTTCATACTTGTTTGCCCCTCCCCCCGTTTTTGAGTGGGATAGAACCTGTGAATATGATGAGTTACCATTCCCACAATTTTGTTATGTTATATGGTACTGTTGACTTTAAGAAAGAGAGCTCTTTCGGCCCTCTTTAACCACATTAGCCTGTTAAAAGCAGAGAGTTTTTTCACTGGCTCATAGCAGAAGACATGAAGAATTTCAAAGCCTTGATGGAGGATGCCCTGTGGTTAAGAACTGACAGCAACTTTGTAGAAGCTGAGAGCATGCTTTGCCAATAGCTAGGAAAACAACAGGGATATAAATCCTATAACCATAAAGGAATGAATTCTGCCAACAACCAAAGAAAGCTTGGAAGTGGATCTTTCCCTGTTGAGCTTCCAAGTGAGATTGTAGCTGGCTGACCCTTGTTTCAGCTTTAGGAGGACTTGAGCGGAGGAACCAGTTAAAATGTGTTGAGCTTCTGACCCACAGGAATTGTGAGACAGTAAGTTTGAAGGTTGTAAGCCACCCAATGTGCAGTTACACGGCCAAAAAAAGCTCATACATAGCTCTTTGGTACAAATTTTCTCAAAAGCATATGCACAGTCAAAACAAGTCAATTTTTAATTTTTTAATTTTTCAAAATTCATTTATTTGACACAGAGAGAGATCACAAGTTGGCAGAGAAGCAGGCAGCGGGGCGTGGGGGGGAGGTGGGGTGGGAAGCAGGCTCCCTGCCAAGCAGAGAGCACGATGGGGGGCTGAATCCCAGGACCCTGAGACCATGACCTGAGCTGAAGGCAGAGGCTTAACCCACTGAGCCACCCAGGCGCCCCGTCAATTTTTTAAAAAGCATATTTGTCTATTTGTGGTTTAAGATACAGGAAGACATAATGTAAATATCCTTTCCACTAATGCCTAATGTGCTGACTTTTTAGAAGTTTTTGATGGAATGGTCCATAACTTAGTAATTTAGTAAAATACAAAATTTCTAACAGATCATTTTTCTCTTAATGTATTTTTAAGTGATTTTTATTTCATTATCTTTCTTCTATTTCCTAAGTAGAATACAAGGTAGCTTACTGTTTTAAGCTTTTTGTGGGAAGATGAAGGCAGAAGAATATACATATCAAGAGATTATTATAATTTATATAGTTGTATTAAGGTATGTAGAAGTGTTTTTGAAAACCATATACAGAAGATACAACAAAATAAATCATCATCATTTATTAGAAATAATCATTCTATAATTTTATTATTTATTTATTTATTTAAAGATTTTATTTATTTATTTGACAGACAGAGATCACAAGTAGCAGAGAGGCAGGCAGAGAGAGAGGGGGACGCAGGCTCCCTGCTGAGCAGAGAGCCCGATGTGGGGCTCGATCTCAGGACCCTGAGATCATGATCTGAGCCGAAGGCAGAGGCTTTAAACCCACTGAGCCACCCAGGCGCCCCTATAATTTTATTTTTGAATAATTATTTTAATATAATACTCATTTTAAAGAAGACCTGCCTAAAATTTAGGGGCTAGGATATAGAAAATAACATTTATAAGTGGATCTTTTTCTGTTAAAATCTTAGCAGGTGCTGGGAATCATTTTCCCCTCTCTATGGTGAGATGGGAGAATCTTTGTTTTGATCGTCTTCCTGTCTATCTATCTGGCAAATTTATTCAATGGGCTCTTATATTCCACTTTTCCTAATTTTAATCAAGTACTCATTTGTGGTACTTTTTCTCACAGTTACAGATTTTCCTACTGTTTGGAGCTGTTAGAAAACTGGGAGGTTGAGAAAGAGATTCAGAAGATAAGTTCAGTAACTTGGAAACTTAATTTTGGCAATAAAAAAGAATAACCTGTCTTATAGGCAGAGAGCTGGTCTTATTGTTATACGTGGCTTTCTTCCTTTTTAAAGGTTATAATGTGTTTTCAGGGAACGTTACTTGAATATTTATGTGTCATCATTATGTAGAAAGGGAGCAGTCATTGAAAGAAGATTGGCAAATATATTTGAAGTTTTCTTCTTTGTGGGGTGCCAAGATAGGGGGCAGTTCAGGGAAGGATGCTTGTATTTGGAGCTAACTTCACTTGCCAGATGGCTAGAAAGCTCTAGGGGTTTAATCTAGAGACCTGGGGCAAAGCTAGGTGGCATATATGAGGATCCATTGTTTAGCTTGGCCATATTAGTATCCTGTTCTAACCAATTGACCTAATTAGATGAGATTTTCAAATCTAATATCGCAGGTTTGTTTGAATTTTAGATGTGGGTCATTGTTCTCTTAGTAGTCTCTCTTTACATGCTCTTTGGTGTTTACCTGAGGTCAAGAAGGAGTTTGCTATATTTGTTTTAATTAATCTTTCTCCATAAAAGCTACCATTATAAAATAATTCATTTGATGATTTGTTTGGTCTCACTAATTTGGAATATGTTAATTTAAAATTAGCATTAATTTGAAGAGAAGTAGGATGACATTTACCTTGAACTACCTATTAAAGGAGGATTTATCTACAAATTCATAATTAATAAGATAGCAGAGGGGGTATGATTATCTACTATAATGAGTAAAAACTTTTTCTTAAACCATCTCTATCCTCATATAAACAATTCATAGGTCCATGCCATTATAAATGGATCTCTACTTAATAAAGAAGGTATTATGAATAAGTACCCGTTAGCTAATTTGCATTACTCTGTTGTTGATATATACAGTATAATAGTAATATGTCTCCTAGAATTTTCAAATAAGAGAAATAAGATCACTCTCTAGAATTTAAACTTTAAAATCAACACAGTTAATTAATACGTGAAATTCAAAGTCACTTTAAAGTGACAGAATGTCTACTATACTATAAGAGTGGATGGAATTTTGCTTGAAAATATAGTAAAACCTTTCTTAATAGAGCCTCACTAACAGTGAATTAACCTAAAAACTTTCTCTTCCCTCTAATACATATTGACTTCCATGGTGTGAACAAACTTGTTTATGTAGCTTATCTTGTAGTTATTTGTACTTTGTGCCCATAAAATTGAGTTGTATGCATATTATTGGTTATGTTTTTCTCACATTCTTTTTTTGCTGGTTTCATTTGTTTTAATTATCCTATTTGAATATTTTGTAAACTGGTAGAGTACAATAACCTAAGTTTGGTGCTGTATAAAGTCTCAAAATATATGTGAACTGCTAAAAACAAGTGGAAAAATAAAAAAAATAAGAAAATTTAGGTTTCCATACTGCCTAAATTATATGTAATGACTAACTTCTCATTCTACTTTAACTGAAACTGAAATCGTATTAATTTTTGAGGGCTTATACACTTGGAATGTCAATTAGTAGTCCCATTCTTAAAGAAAAGATCATTGTTCTATCACTAAAGCTTAGCAAATAAGTATGAATGAGCATGTATTAAATGAGAAAAATGATATTTAGGTGTGTATATATCATCTTCTATGTATTTCAAATTTAACATTTTTTGTATACTGAACTTCACAATGGCGAAAGAGCTTTATGCATTATAGAAACAAAGTTGTAAGTTATGTTTGTTTAACCATAGAAATATGATTTAAAGATACACATCTTGGTGGTGCTAATAATATCCTGTAAAGACAGAAGAACTCTGTTTCCTGAAGACATATCCTTATCATGTACAAAAATGTTTCCATCCAGATGAGCCTACTGTCATAACTTAATCACTTGGTATTATATTCTCATTCAGTCCAAGTTTAACAAGCCACTTTTTAATAATTTGGGTTTCCATTGGCTTGACTAAAGGGAGAGAACACCCTGGTCAACTGTTGCCAATGTCAGGAATATTGAAGTTATGTTTCTCAGTATAAGTTATGTAATTTTAGGTTTTATACTAAAATCTCTTGTGAGTTTGGCTTGAATTCAGAGTCTCTATGTCTAATCAGTTTATATACATCAATGAGATCTCCAAAAAAATAATAGAGAGCTTGAGGATGGAAGGGGATAACAGATGCCAGAAAGTCAACAAAATGTTATCCACCATAATCTGACTTGCTTAGAGCTATTCCTTCTAAGCAGTCATTCCTCTTTGTTCCCAGTTTGCTTGACTTTCTGGTGGTTCTCTTCTGAACTGATTATTTTTCTAAAATTCATTTTAGGAATTATTTTTCTAAAATTTATTAATTTTCTAAAATTTTTTAGAGTTATAACATCAGTCTAATATAACTAGAATCATGGTTTTTCATTTAAAATTACTATCATTAACATTTTCTCAAAGTTACTAGTCTTGCTGATTATTTTTATGGCTTACAAATACATGCTCTAACATCTCTACCATGATTTTCTTTACCATTTTCATATGATATGTCATCTTATTTTATTTTTCTGTTTAAAGCTTCCCTTCCCACTGGATTATGATAATTTTTTATTTTAAAAATATGTTTATGTGTGTGAGGTGTTTGTGTCTTAGAATTTATTTTTTGGACCTCACTGAAGGACTTTACATGAATTTTCTTAGATTCTGAGAGCTTTTTGAATCTTATTTCTGTGATCTAGCTCAGACATCTCTTATTTTAATGGGTTCACTAGCTACCTGGGGAGTTTGTTAAAACACATCAGGGATCTAGGTCAGGGCAGGACTTATGATTTTTTGTTTCTAAAAAGCTACCATATGGGTTTCCAGTGCTGGCCAAAATAATACAAACATTATCATGGACTGTCCCTGCCACAGATTAAACTAAAAACTCTGGAGACAATATGAAGCACAACTACTTGAGAACTCAGAAACAAACAGTAAAGCAGATGGAAGTCAACAACAAGCATAGTAATATAAGGGGTGGGTGTGTTGGTTATTAGTTTTTTCCTGCTGTTTTGGCTCCTGGATTTAAGTGAAGGTTAGTCTCAGTCATGGAACTGCATGATGAGAGCAGACAAATACAAATACAAATTATGAGGGTAACTTCTGTCAGAGGATCAGGAAAAAAGGGCCCCTGTCAACTGAAGAATATGGGCGAATCCTTTTTTTTTGCCCTTCTCATTGTCATTGAAAGCCCTACCATTGAGGCAGTGCAATAAGAGAGGGACCTAAAACTCTTGAGTGGAAAACTTGTCTCTTTGGCCAGAGGAACAAGGTAAAATGGCCCCTGTGGTCCAAAGAGGGTGTATGAGATCCCATTACTACTTTCTCTTTCCGGGTTTTCCTGATACATTTTTGTGAAGGTGGCCGGAGTCTCATGGAATTGTGTGAAGTGCAAAAGGCTAGAAGAATCAGAAAAAAAAAAAAAAAAAAAGTTGGAGGGGGGTATTTTGGGAAATACAAGAATGTGAGCAAAATAACAGAGTGGAGATACCCTACATCTTTGTGTGAGCTGAATTCATTGCCAAGCTATGAATGTGAAGAACCTATGCAAAGAACCATGACCAAGTCTTTGAGAACTGAGGTATGATATAAACCACTGTCCAAGGCCCAGATGAATCCCCAAGCTGCCCATATCTAGAGAAGACCCAAAGAAGCAGAGCAAAATTTGAAAAATGAACTAATTTTGGCATCACTGTTACAAAGGCAAGATAGAATTTGTGGTCCAAATCTAATGGGATTTATGCATGCCATAAATATAGAACACTTTCCAGAAGATTTTAATGGGATCTAGTCTCACAACATAATCCTCAAAATGTTCAGGATATAACTTGAACTTATTGGGCATATAAAAAGACTGCAAATGGGATAAATTTTATTTTTAACCTTTTTTGTGTGTAGTTGGCACACAGTGTTATGTTAGTTTCAGGTGTATAGCATAGTGATTCAACTTTTCTATACGTTAGGCATACTTATCTGTTACCATACAATGCTATTACAGTATTATGACTGTATTTTCTATGCTGTACCCCATGACTTATTTCATACTGGAAGCATGGATCTCCCACTCCCCTTCATCTATTTCCCATCCCCTCATCCTCTTCCCTCTGGCAACCATGAGGTTATTTTCTGTATTTATAGGTTTCATTCTGTTTTTTGTTTATTCATTTGTTTTGGTGTTCAGATTCTGCACATGAGTGAGATCATATGGTATTTATTTTTCTAGTCTGACTTACTTGGCATGATACCCTCTAGGTCCATTCATGTTGCTGCAAATGACAAGATCCTATTTTTTTTGTTTTTATTTTATTTATTTTTTTTTTTTAAGATTTTATTTGTTTATTTGACAGACAGAGATTACAAGTAGACAGAGAGGCAGGCAGAGAGAGGGAGAGGGAAGCAGGCTCCCAGCTGAGCAGAGAGCCCGATGCGGGACTCGATCCCAGGACTCTAGGATCATGACCTGAGCCGAAGGCAGCGGCTTAACCCACTGAGCCACCCAGGCTCCCCGATCCTATTTTTTTTAATGTCTGCATAATATTCCTGTGTATGTGTGTGATAACTTCCTTCCTTATCCATTTATCTATCAATGAATGCTTAGGTTGCTTCCTTATTATTATTTTTTAAAGATTTTATTTGACAGAGAGACATACAGTGAGAGAAGGAACACAAGCAGGGGGCATAGGAGAGGGAGAGGCGGGCTTCCTGCTGAGCATGGAGCCGGATGTGGGGCTGGATCCTAGGACCCTGGGATCATGACCTGAGCTGAAGGCAGACGCTGAACAACTGAGCCACCCACACGCCCCACCTGATCTTCACTATTATAAATAATGCTACAGTAAACATAGGGGTACTTTTATCTTTTCAAATTTGCGTTTTCTTTGGGTAAATACCCAGTGGTAGGATTATTGGATCATATGGTAATTCTATTTTTAATTTTTTGAGGAACCTCTATATTGTTTTCCATAGTGGCTGCACCAGTTTACATTCTCTGCAACAGTGCACAAGAGTTCCTTTTTCTCCACATCCTTGCCAACACATGTTACTTTTTGTCTTTTTAACTTCAGCTGTTCTAACAGGTATAAGGTGATATCTTATTGTGGCTTTGATTTACATTTCCCTGGTGGTCAGGGATGTTGAGCATCTTTACATGTGTCTGTTGGCCATCTGTATGTCTTCTTTGGAAAAATGTCTCTTTAGTTCCTTTGTCATTTTAATTGGATTTTTTGGTGATACATTTTATAAATTATATATATTATATATATATATATATATAGAGAGAGAGAGAGAGAGAGAGAGAGATTGATTGGATATTAACCCCTATAGTTTTAATCATTTGCAATTATCTCTTCTTACTCAGTAGGTTACTTTCTTGTTTTATTGATGTTTCCTTCACTGTGCAAAGGTTTTTGTTTTGATGTAGTCCCAAGAGTTCATTTTTGCTTTTTTTCAAAAATTCATTTGAGTGAGAGAGAGCAAGTGAGTAAGAGCACAAGCAGGCTACAGGGTCTGAGGGAGAAGGAGAAGTAGACTCCCCACTGAGTGGGGAGCCTGACACAAGGCTGGATCCCAGAACACTAGGGTCATAACCTGAGTCCAAGGCAGATGATTGAATGAACCACCCAGGTGCCCAGTTCATTTTTCTTTTGATTGTCTTTCCTTAGGAGACCTGTCTGGAAAAATGTTACAATTGACGTCATAGAAATTGCCTGTGCTCTCCTCAAGAATTTTTAAGGTCTCATATTGAGGTCTTTCATCCCTTTTGAGTTTATATTTATGTATGGTGTAAGAAAGTGGTTGGTTCATTCTTTTGCATGTAGCTGTCAGTTTTCGCAACACCATTTACTGAAGAGCCTGTCTTTCCCCTGTTGTGTATTCTTGCCTCCTGGACAAATTTTAATAGGAAAAAATCAAGAGATGCCAACTCTGAGTTGAGCTAGATGTTGGAATTAAATGTAAAGAACTTTAAAGCAGCTATTATAACTCTGCTCTGTGTAGGAAATGCAAACAGTCTTGAAATGAATAGAAAAATAGACATTCTGAGCAGAGGAAGAAAAGCTACAAAAAATAGAACAAATACCAAGCTTTGAACTGAAAAAAACTACAATAAGTGATAAAAATTCACAGAGTGGACTCAAGAGTATAATGAGGAGGGCACATAAAAGAGTCAGTGAATTTAAAGATAGACAAATAGAAATTCTCCTGTCTGAAAAACAAAGTAGAAAATGTTTGAAAAAATAAACACAGCCCTTGGGATCTCTGAAACAATGGGAAAAAAAAAAAAAAGCTAACATTTGTGCTAATGAAATCATAGAAGAAGAAAAGAAAGAAATTGGTGTAGGGAAAAAAGTTGGAAAATTATGGCTGAAATTTTCCCAGGTTTGGTGACAGACCAATTCAAGATGCTTTAGTGAAACCCAAACAAGGTAAGCTCAAAAAATTATCATGGAACACATAATAATGCCACCGCTGAGAGTAGACAGTCTTGAAGGCAAGAACAACACATTATATATAGGTAAACTAATTTCAGTGATTGCAGATTTCTCATCAGAAACCATGAAAGGTTTGAGACAACAATATAAATTTTTAAGTGTTGAGAGAAAAAGATTGTATATCCAGTGAAAATATCCTTCAGGAAAGGTGAAGAGAAGACATTCTCAGATGAAGAAAACTATGAATTATTTTACAGTAGACTTGCTCTAAAATAAATGCTAGCAGATATTCTTGAGGATGAAGAGGATACTAGAAGGAAATTTAAAGTTTCAGGAATAAGGGAAGAATCCCAGGCATAGTAAACACACTATTTTTCATCATATAAATTCTTTAAAATATGTATGACTATTTAAAGCAAAAATTATAGCACTGTCTGGTGGGGTTTTAAGTCTATGTAGATACAATGCATATAACTATATATAACATATAAAAGATGCTCTCTGACCACAAAGGATTTAAAGTACAAATCACTATGACCACTTCATGTGGTAATTCCTCAAGTATTTAAAGATTAAACAACATACCTTAAATCACCTATGAGTGAAGAAGAAATTCCAAAGGAAATTAGGTAATATTTTGAACTGAAGGAAAATGATAATGTAACATCAAAATTTGTGGGATGGCCCTAAAACAAGGTTTTGGGAAGATTTATGATGGCAAATACTTATATTACAAAAGATGAAATGTCTCAAATCAATAATCTCAGCTTGTACCTGTAGAACTAGAAAAAGAAGAGCAAATGAAACCCGGTGAAGGAGAGGCTTAATTTTAGTCAATTCCTGATGATCTCAGTAAGTCTAAAGTATCCCTTTACCAGAGGTTCTAAGGATTAAGGATAATTCATATAGTGTCACAATCTCAGAGAGCAGAGGTAACTCAGCGGGGTCTTGGTCGTCAGCTGACAGCAGTGGCCTCTACTTAGATGTACATTTTCTCATACAATTTGCTCCTGCCATTTCTATTGTTAAGTGATACACCTAGCTTCTGAATACATGGGATATGCAAGTATGGGACCCTCCTAACATATTTGGGTGTCTTTCTTGATGTCATGGCATTCATCCCATGCATTCCCACTAGTATATGTTCAAGGCTACTTCTCAGGAGCTCATGAATATATAGATTATATTTTGTTCCTTCCATGTCTTTCTCCACCCAGAGAGAATTTTTTATCTCATTGGGAGTGTGAAAACTGTTCATTACTTCATTGGGATTCATTCAGATCATTCACTTTATATGATGAGCTCTGCAGGCTTTATTTAGGTTCATGAAGCTCAAAAGCTCAAGCTTGTACAACTCCAAGTAAGTCTCTGAAACTTAAAATCCAGGGCTTAAATGTTTGTAAACAATATGTGCTATCATAACAGCCTTTCCCTAGGGCAGTGATGATGGAATTTCCTGACAACCTGGTTTGGGAACAAGGACAGAATATACATAGAAATACAAGTGAAAGAAATCTGTTAACACTTCAAAAATTCTCCCAACAGGGGCACCTGGGTGGCTCAGTGGGTTAAAGTCTCTGCCTTTGGCTCAGGTCATGATCTCAGGGTCCTGGGATCGAACCCGCATCGGGCTCTCTGCTCAACAGGGAGTCTGCTTTCTCCTCTCTCTGCCTGCTTCTCTGCCTATTTGTGATCTCTGTCAAATAAATAAATAAAATCTTAAAAAAAAAAATTCTCCCAACATATGTGAAATGAGGTGAAAAGTGATATTTATTTTACCTGGGGATTAGAATGATTAAATGAGTCAATACATATGATTCATGTGTCAACTAAGAATTAGTTGGACGACTAAGAATTTAAATATAAATTCCTCCCTTTTTTTAGTCATTGTTGTTTCTTCCTTTTCCTCAATAAATATAACTGGTATAAATGTGTGAATTCTGAAGTATCCTCTATGTGTACAGAGGATGTGAAGCTATCTTAGAATTTATTCAATTATTTATAAAACAATTCAGAAATATAATATGCTTGGAGAGAGACTCAGGCCCACAGTACTAGAGTAGAACACAATGGCCAAGGGAAAGGTAGGGACTTAATTTTCCTTCTCCCATTGTTTTCTTACCCTTATCCAGCATAAGTTTCAACCAAAGCCCATTTTAAAAGTCTCTTCATATAAACCAAATGATTACTTTGAAATACAGTATATTTAAAATTATAAAACTTAAGAATTTTGAAATAAGAAGGAAGGATTTAAGACAAGTATTGTAGAAAGCTTTATTATAAAGATTGTCTTAGGGGCCAGTGGATTAAAAAAAAAATGGCTTGCAAACTAATTACTGGCTGAGACTCTTTGTGATGAAAGGTCTAGAACTCACTACCAAAATGTACAGATTCTTCTCTTATTGAAGAGACTATCTAGAACAATTAGATGATGGGAGGAATATCATGTGTGCAGTCATGGATCAGTAGGGTGGTGTTGCTGTGTATTTTGTAGGCACATATTCAGGTTTTGTTGAGAACTGTTTTAAAGGAAAATAGCACTTTTAATGAACAGAACTGCACAGGAGATTCAGATGAGTACGTATGGCATGCGTGTGTAGGAGTGTGTGTGTGTATGAGACAGAGAGAGGAGACAGACTGCTCCAACTCTCTAATCACCCTTTGTTGAGTTGAAATTTTTATTGAGATAATTGTGGATTCACATGCACTTTATGAAATATCACAGAGTGAGCCTTTGTACCCACCACTTCCTGCCAATGATTTAACATTTTGCAGAATTATAGTATAATATCACAGCCAAGGTGATCATATTGATACAATCCTCATTAGATTTCTCCAGTTTTATCTTGTATTTATTTGTATGTGTGTATTAAGTTCTACACAATTTAATTATGTGTGTGGGTTTGTGTATCCAGTACCATACTCAGGATACTGGAACATTTTAACAACAGGAGAATCCCTCAAACAACCCTTTCATAACTACACCCACCTCTCTTTAATCCTGATCCCCATGACCCCAAATTAACCCTTTTCATTCACTGATCTAAGTTACATTTCTAAAACTTGTAATTTCATGGTGAAATTGTATAGTATAGAATGTTTTGGGACTGGCTTTTTTTCCTTGAATGAAATTCCCTGGAGACTTATTCAAGTGTATGTATCAATAGTTTGTATTTTTTGTTGTTGAGTAGTACTCTGTGGTATAGATATTCTAATATTTGTTTAATCCTTAATCTCTTGAATGATGTTTGGTCATATTTCACTTTGGAGCTGTTACACATAAGCTGCTATAAGTATTTGTGTACAGGTTTTTGTGTGGACCTAGATTTTCATTTTTCTGGGATAAATATCCAAGTGTGCAACTGATACGTTACAGAGTAATTGCACGTTTGGTTAAACTGTCAAACTATGTTCCAGGATGTCTGTATCATTTTACTTTCCTACCAGTTGTGTATGTATGACTTTTCTATCCTATCCAACTTCTAGTGTTATGGTAATAATAGCTTATGTCAATTACAACATAAAGTCGTACTTTCTCTTTGAACAATTCTTTGGTGTTTGAAAGTAACTGTCACTGATACAACCGTAGAGAGGTATTGTTGTGATATTTTCTCAGACAGTTTTTATTTTGGAAAAGTCACTGACATTTCCTGAGTTTATTCCTCTAGAGCATCACTATCTAATACCTGGAAGGCTGTAATTTACTTTCTTTGAAAAGTTTCCTAATAGTGCTCTCCTATGTAGTCAGGGTTCAAGAAATTGACATGTGTGAATAACCAGAACTATTGTCCTATAGTGGAAGTTGTAGAAGCAAATACTTTTAGTGCTAATGTTTATAGACAATGAAAGGAAGGATGCAGTTTTTAACTTTAGGACAAAGATACCGAAGTGATTAACCCATATTGTAATAAATTATGCAGCCATGAAATTTGAGTAAGTGGGATTTACCAAAATTTGACTCTCAAATACATCTTAACAGTACCAACCTTACATTAATCTTAGTATCCCTAGAATTCTGCATGGTATCAACCTCATAGTGGCAACATGATAAATATTTAATTAAATAATAAAATGGTGGATTATGCCTCCATCAGAAAGGACGAATACCCAGTTTTTGTATCAACATGGATGGGACTGGAAGAGATTATGCTGAGTGAAACGAGTCAAGCAGAGAGAGTCAATTATCATATGGTTTCACTTACTTGTAGAGCATAAGGAATAACACAGAGGGCATTGGGAGATGGAGAGGAAAAGTGAGTTGGGGGAAATAGGAGGGGGAAACAAACCATGAGAGATGGTGGACTCTGAGAAACAAACTGAGGGTTTTGAAGGGGAGGGGGGGTGGGTATTAAGGAGGGCATATATTGCATGGAGCACTGGGTGTGGTGCAATAAACAATGAACACTGAGAAAAAAAAATTACAATATTAAAAAAAGTAAAAAGCTATTTTTAATAAGTAAAATATGTAAAGATGGGAGAAAATAAAGAATAAAATGGTGGCAAAGGTAGGGTTTCAACCATTTTTTTTTAGATCAATACAAGTTGAAGTCAACTTTGTTAGTCCTAAATCTCCAATTGATGATTAGATTCAGGACAAATAGAATTTAATAATATTTTTTACTTTTCTTTTTAATAATTTAATAATATTGTTTACTTTTCTTTTTTTAATGTTCCAAAAAAGTAAGATAAGCAAATACATTTATTGGTAATAAAAAGGTATTTGTACAAATTCAGGAAATGAGAAATGTTTCCATGTGGATCAGGTGGAGAACTAGTTGAGAGGAGAGGTAGTTTGTTTTTTGACTAGAACAACATTATTATAGAATGTTGGTATTCTTATGGCACTGAATATAAGATTTGCATTTATGATATAGATATATTTAAATTATAGGCTTAAATTAAAATTTTACAAGTATTTTTACAATGTGATTCTGGCCTTGAAAGAATTTTGAAAAATTCCAAAAGACTGTTATTGAACTAAAAACTCAGAAGAAAGTTTTTAAATTCAGAAATTTATTGGACATGGCCCAATGTTCCCTTGGGGGAGCCAACAGGTACCACTGTGAAAGAAAGGCACAGTATTTTATGTCTGATGGACAAAGGATGCTAAGGGAAATATTAATGCTCTACAATCCTTAGATGTGATTATTTTGCTCTTCTGGTTTTCGGGATATATAATTCCCACCATTAATTCATGGTGACAGTGATGGTAGTGGTTAAGAGCATGAACTCTACAAGTAGGTGACTGCCTGAATCTGATGTCTAGCTCTTCACAAATCAGCTGTGTGACATTTGGCCAGTTACTTAATGTCTCCGTGTCTCATGTTATTCATCTATAAACTGAAGGTAATACTTACCTCATCGAATTTTTCTGAAGAATAAAGGAGATAATATTTGTAACAGCAGAAATGCCTTATATCCAGTGCATGTTATCAAATAATGGCTAAGTAAAATTTTGTGGTTAGAAATGATACTGAAAAAGCTGATAGAATATCATTTTCTTCTATGTGTGTGTGTGTGTGTCTATTTCTTTTGTCCTTTCTCTCTCCGTCTCTAATCATACAAACATTAACCCTTTAAACTGAAACTTAGAAGGGAAGTGTATTATTAAAGTTAATTTATTTAAGATAAAGTCAACTTTTGTTTTTTATTAAAAACTGATCTGCAGTTCTGAAACTCCCTCAACACCATAAGGAGCTCTTCTGTTGATTAAGAACATTCTAGGGGAAAAAAAAACTTCTCCTATGGAACTTTTCTTGTCACATAGAATTCTCATATTGAATACTTTCACTGACTTCAACAGGTCAATTCTCTCCCATTGACAGCTGACTTTTTGTACTGTGGTGGCCTGGCCTAATTTCTGACCTGAATGGATTAAGATTCATTGTGTGTAATGCATCAATATTTTTCCTTCTCAAAAATGTTCCTAGAGACTTTTTCCTTTCATAAGTTAGAAAAACTTTAAACATGACAAACATGTCACCATGACAAACTTACCAAATGTTTGTTTTTCCATAAAAGGATATAAGAAGACTAAAACAAACCCTCTGTCACTTATTATACTAACATTTTATAAAATAATAGACATTTTAATCTATAAAACAAAACAACAACAAAAAGGAGGCAAGAAGAGATTTAATCTGAGAATCAAAAACATCTCATCAAATTAAATAAATGTAACTTGCTGAAAAACTCACTCAATTTTTTACTTTACTATTTCTCGTTGAAGAGTGGGAACTATATCACAGATTAGCACCAGAACTGAGACAAGTCCATCTCCTTCTGGACACATATTTTGTTTGATTTGTTTCCAAGGATCTATTAGTCATAGAAGGAATGGCAGTGAAATGCTATCAAATCAACATGGCTGTATGCTCCAATTTATAAAATGGTGGAAGTCATGACTCAAAATGAAGTTTCTAGAGAGCTCTTCTTCACAGTAGTGTTTTTCCCTTTTGTGATGAAAAGTTACACACTAATTTTCCTGTCAACTCTTATTTTGCTTACTGCTGTGATGACACGTAGGAGATGATGCCAAGGGATGAAAGACAACAATTACTGAAATTGTTAAAAACTGGAGAAAAAAGCAGAGATTATATAAGAAAAGGTAAATATATAACCTTTCCCCCCAATTTAAGATGCTGCTTTTCTTATCGCTGGTGTCCAGTTATGAGAACAGGCTGGAAGGCGTTAGCTGATACCAGCCACCATTTACGTTTTGTATTTACAGCTACCTCCCTCCTCCCTCTCCATCTGGTACCAGTCTGATGTGAAACTATTTTTAAATGCATAGTTAAATGAAAGTTTATTTTTATGTATTGGGGTTTTGGTTGTAGGAAAACTTCTCACCTCCTAGAGTTAACTGATGTCACTGATTTTTTTTTTTTTAACCTTATGACATATTAAAGAATTTTCCAGGGTTGCCTGGGTGGCTTAATCAAGCGTCCAACACTTGATTTTGGCTCAGGTCATGATATCAGGGTCTTGGGATTGAGCCCTGCATTGAGCTCCATTCTCAGCAGGGAGTCTGCTTAAGGATTCTCTGTCACCCTCTGCCCCTCCCCCTCCACTCTTTCTCTTGCTCTCTCTTTTCCAGAATATTAGAAGACTATAATAGAAGAATATATAAAGAAGAATATATAAAAGAAGATAATTAGAATATTAGAAGATTCTTACCCTTCAAGTGAAATTTGAAGCTTTCATCCTATTTTAACCAGATTTCATCTACTTAAAAGTAGCTACAGTTACGCTACAGGTTAGTGACTTGATCAGCTGTCTGTGGGCCAGAAGATAAGAACCTGGGTCCATGTAAGGTTGGAAGTTGGAATCAAAGACCACTCATAAAGCTGAAATCACCAAAGAATTTCATTTTCAGTGAAGGATGTATAAAGATATAACAAGGGAACTTCCCTGTCTTAGGTGTAGCTCTGGAAAGGAAAGAAAGTTTTTCCTGAAATTTTATAACCATAGACCCCCATGTGTGTGTTGTGGGTTCACATCTCCCACAACAACGTGGTCTTGGAGATCCCAAGCAAAGAGGTTATTATAAGTGAATCAAGGTTGCTTGTACTAGGGACTGGCAAAAGACTGGCAGAAACTTTCTCTGATCTGGTGTACTTTCAACTCAGGCTTCCCAGGATTCCAACTGAGAAAACTCAACTGCACCTGAATGGGCCAAAACCGTAGTGTAAAACAAACACCCATAACTTCGAGTCAGCAGAAATCCTAAAGAATGAAACCTTGAATAACTTAGGATATTAGAATTACTATGTACAGCATAATTGAGGAATATGTTTTAAATGCCTTTCAAAACACTGAATCGCAATCTAGGAAAGAAATGAGAGATTTATATAAAAAAGACGGGAGATGTCCAAAAGAAACAGACACTTCTAAAGGGGAAAAAAAAAAGGTCATCAAAATCTGTACTAGTTTCTGGAGGCTAGATGTCCGGAGCAAAGGTCTTAGGCTAGAAGGGAGACTCCCCTCACCCCTGCTGGTTTGCAGAGGACCATTAATCCCTTAGCTCAGCCACTTCACAGAATGGCGGTCTTCCCCTGCCAACAGAGAAGTTAAGCAGCATATGAGATAGAATTTAATAGTGAATTTATGAATTGAAAGATAAATTTGGGTAAATTTCTTCAGATTTAAGAGTTGGCCATACTGATAAAACATAGGAAAGTCAGGTTAGGACACAAAAGAGAATGGGAAGGTAAAAAATACATTCTATTAGGTTCCATAAGCACAGCATAGAAAATAAGGGAAAGCAGCTTTTCAAATATATATTTGATTAGAAGTACCAAGAGTGTTTGAAAGAGATGAAGCCACAACTCAGAAAGATAGGAAATATCAAACAGGATAAATACAAAAGAAATCCATAACTGGACCTATAATAATGATATATGAAACCGGAGACAAGAAGAAAAACTTTGAAAGTAAATAGAACAAAAATGATTTAAGAACAGTTTATCTAGGAATGATTAGATAAACAGATAGCTTTCTTTTCAAAATCAGTGGAAACCCAAATGACTTCAAAATACTGAGAAGAGAAAGGTGTAATGAGACATTTTCATATAAGAGACTTTGCCATTAATAGACCCTCACCCAAGAAATTTTGATATATATTTAAAGACAAAGCAGTACAGAGATCACAAAAGGAATAATCACAATGTCAAAGGAAATGGTGAACATAAAAATGAGAGAACATGAAGGTATAGTAAATATTATTATGAAATTATATTAATAGGTGATTATAGGAAAATAAAAAGTGATAGTAAAATTCTGGACAAAAATAACATTTTAAATGAAACATGACAGAGATTTAAAGCAATTTAAGTTTGTATTGAATAAAAGGAGGGCTGAAATATTACCTAGTTTGGGCTTAATTAGATATGCATATAAAATTATAAATTTAATCACTACAAGGATAGAAATTAATGTTCAATTCATTAGAGAAAAAAGGTGAAATGAAAAATATGAAAAATAACTCCAGTGCATTATAAAAATCATATAAAGGGACAAAAAAGGGTGAAGGAGAAAGAATAGCACAGAATGAACTCTTTGAATTAAAATCAAATATATCACTAAATACAGTAAAATAAATGAACTAAACTTTTTGGTTAAAAAAATTGGCATGTAAGATTAAAAAAACCTGTGCTCATGTAATATCATTTTTACAAGAAGTACATCAAATTATAAAGCTATAGGTTAAAATGAAAAGATGGCAACAAACATTAACATAGCAGGTGGATGTTTATGTATACCAGACTACATGGAATTTCATTATTTATAACAAGGTTACTATGGATAAGAAGGGTCATTAAACATAATTCTAAACTCACATGTTACTGATAGTGAAATCTTTATTATATATAAAGCCAGATTGACAGAATTACATGGAGTAATTGACAAAGCCAACAGTTGTAAGTTCATCATGTATCTCCCATTTAATTTTTGTCTGGTTTGACTGTCCTTTACTAAAGAATACAGATTTAATCCAACAGTGGACAGACTTGTTCTAATGAAAATATATTCAGCTTCTACCTAGGAGTTACAGCATTCACATCATCCTCAAGAATATACAAATGATTTGTAAAAATTGGTTTTGCTTTATAGTGTAGGGAGAGGTATTAGTAAATTTCTAAAACTCTGATTCATATGTACCATTTTGACAAAAATTAAGCTAAAGATTAAAAGTGAATTACTATAGAATACAGTTGGAGATTTTAAAACTCCCCTTTAAATAAATCAAAGTTGAAATTAGAAAGTATTTCAAACTAAATGATAAAAAAATTATGTCAGAGATTTTGTGATGCCCCCAAATTGCTGTTTGTCCTCATTAACATTTATCTTTATATAGAAGGCAGAAGGTGGAAAATCAATGAGATATCATGTCCAATTTAATATGTTAAAATGATTTACGGGAAGCAATGAAAGAACAGAAATCTTTTCAGAAATTTTAGAAGATAATTTTCTGCTGACTTTTGGCCTGCATGTTTTTGTGGGGTTTTTTTTTTTGAATTTTAAAAGATTTATTTATTTATTTACTATTTATTTGCAAGAGAGAGTGGGGGAGGGGCAGAAGGAGAGGGAGAGAGGGAATCTGGAGCCCACTCCTTGCCAGTGCAGAGCCCCACATGGCGCTCAGTCTCGGGACCCTGAGATCACTGCCTGAGCCAAAACCACGAGTTTGAGGCTTAATATACTCTGCCACCCAGACACCCGGGCTTGCATGCTTTCTGATGAGAGATTCACAATCATCCAAGTTGTTACTGTTCTGTATGGAATATGCTGTTGCTGTTTTCTATTTAATTTCTTTGAAGGTGACCCCCCCCCGCCGCCCCTGACAAAGATTTTATTTATTTGAGAGAGAGAGAGAGAGAGAGTGCGAGAACAAGAGGGGGGAGGGTCAAAGGAGAAGCAGAAGCCCTGATAAACAGGGCCAGGGCGCACCATTCAGAACTTGATCCCAGTACTTCTGAATTGTGACCTGAGCTGAAGGTAGATGCTTCAAGCCAGACCTGAGCCACCCAGGCAACCAAAGATGATATTTTAATCTTTGTCTTTCAGCAGTTCCACTATGTTATGTCTATGTGGGGTTTTCTTTGTATTTATTCTCTTTGGGGTTTGATGGGCTCTTGACTCTTATAAAAAATCTTTTTTTTTAAGATTTTATTTATTTATTAGAGATCACAAGTAGGCAGAGAGGCAGGCAGAGAGAGAGAGGAGGAAGAAGGCTCCCTGCTGAGCAGAGAGCCCGATGTGGGGCTTGATCCCAGGACCCTGAGATCATGATCTGAGCTGAAGGCAGAGGCTTTAACCCACTGAGCCACCCAGGTGCCCCTTAAAAATTTTTTAAAAATTAATTTAATTTTATTTATTTGAAAAAAATTAATTTTATTTATTATTTTATTTATTTAATTTTATATAACTATACAGGGAGCACTGGTGGAGGGAGGAACAGAGGGAGGAGGAGAAGAAGGATCCCTGCTGAGCAGAGATCCTGGGGTGGGGCATGATCTCAGGATCCCAAGATCACAAAGTGAGCCAAAATCAGACACTTAACCGACTCAGCCATACAGGCATCCCTTAATTTTTTTTTTTTTTTTTTTTTTTTGTGTGTGTGTGTGTGTGTGTGTAAGTTTATGTCTTTCACCAAATATGAGAAGGTTTTGCCCATGATCTCTTCAAATCCTCCGTCTTCCTTCTGAGACTCCAATTACCCATATAATAGAACTTTTGCTGTTTCTCTATGAATCTTTGAAGCTGTGTTCATTCTTTTTTTCAATTTTTTCCTGTCTGTCCAGATTAGGTGATACCTGATATTCTGTCTTTATTCATGTCCTTAAACGCCTGATACTCTCTCATCCAGAAAGGCCTTTGCATATGCTGTTCCCCCTGCCAGGAACTCAAACCACCTTTCCATAACCACTTTTACACCTATTCATCCTTCAGGTCTCATCTCCAACAATGCCCTTTTCCGGATTCTGTCTCATTCGTATTATCACTTTAAGATAATACATGTGCTAGTGTGATTAATTAAAGCTTGCTATTCCCATGAGATAAGTTTTATGAAACAGGCAGATTGTAAGTTTCCTCCCACTATCGCATAGCCCCTGGCACAAAGCAAGCACACAATAAATGTTGAGTGAAAACTTAGGGCTTTGGTCTTTTGTAGAATTATCAGCTCCCACACATGTGTGTGTTGTAGACAGGTCAAATACTAATTTGCCTCTTTCAGATCTCACCTTGCTGAACCATAAAACAAGAGGATTGGATTAGATATACCCATGAATCTGTTCAACTCTGAAATGCCGTTTGTCAATTACTCTTGGTGAAAGGATAAACTTACAAGAAAAAGGATAAAGATCATAGTTTTCAGGTTTCTTTCCATTTTCTTCATTGTTAAAGTGCAATGAAATGGAATAGTATATTGCCTATCCCTGAAACTTGCTCAGTTCCCATGTTATATACTGAAATTTTATATAAGTTTGTACTCTGTCGTATTGTTTTCTCCATCCAAGTAATGGATCTGCACAAATCCATTATTACATTCTCCACTAAAAAGCCAACAGAACTCAAAACCTTATTAGTTAGTCTCCAAGGACATTTGAGAGACTGCAGGAATCAGAAATCCATCTCCAAAAGCTAAAATATCTGCCTATCAATGTAAAGAATGTTATCAGAAATGTCTGAAGAGTTATAAAATGTTTGTACCATACATAACTAAACTACAGTCATTCAATATAGAGGAAATATCCATTTGTTAAGTATGATTTTCTCTCTTAAACTTTTAAGTGTGGCTTCTCTACATCGAGGAAGGCAAAAGTTAATGGAAAATAAGTTAAACTATTGAAAGGGAAAAGTCCCTTCCTCTCAGAATCTGGAAATGCCAAATAATCTTTCCATTGCCTGAGAATTTGCTGCAAATTCATACATTTTGCAGTTAACAAAGTGTGAATAAATCTCCTCTGAAATGTTTGCTTGAGGGCCCTCAAATCCCTGCTGAGAGCATCTAATCAAAATTCATGTTCTACAGATCTTCTTCAACTTATATCCTGATAAACCCATCATAAATTGAAAATATCATAAGTCAAAAATGCATTTAATACGCCTAACCTATCCAACATCATAGCTTAGCCTAGCCGACTTAAAATGTGCTGAGAACATTTACATGAGCCTACAGTTGGGCAGAATCATCTAACACAAAGCCTATTTTACAATAAAGGTGTTGAATATCTCATGTCATTTATTGAACACTGAAAGTGAAAAACAGAATGGTTGTCTGAAAACAGAAGGGTTGTAGATGTATTGGTTGTTTACCTGGTGATGGCTTGGCTGACTGGGAACCAGAGCTCATTGCCACTGCCCAACCTCATAAGAGAGATCTGAGGGCATGTTACTAGGCCAGGAAAGGCTTAAAATTCAAAATTTAAAGTCTGGTATCTACTAATTGTCTGTAGATTTTGCACCATTGTGAAGCTGAAAAATTGTAAGTCAAATCTTTGTCAGCTGGGAACCTTCTGTCCTAACCATAGTTCTGTAATGTCAATTTCATTTCTCAGGCCATTTACTTTATTTTTGACAGAATGGTATTGTGGGAGAAAACCACTTTGTGACTGTGATGCTGCACAGCTTAAAATATTGTGGACATGTGTGGTCTTCCAGTCCTAAATGGCTTTGATCAGCAATTTCTGTAAGCTACGGTGATGTCTTCATACTTGGATTAAAATAAGATAATACAGTCTTTGTAATCTAGTTGACTGGCCTCAGAACTGCCATGAGGGAAACTGTGTGCACACATTTTAGCAGCCACCTCCTCCTAGCTCAAAGTTGCATAAACCAGATACAATAGTACGGATACCTTTCTCTGTATCCTCAGAGGATATGATGGAAACCGTATCTTCAGCATGGATGTTTCTGAAAAGAATCTGTTATTTAAAAATTATTTTTTTTCAAAAATTATTTTTTTTTCAAACATATCAAGAGAAGTACATGCACCTAATGATCTCTCTCTCTCTCTCTCTCTTTTGGTCAGAAAATAAGAATTACCTTTTTCTTAAAAATATATTTTATTACCTTTATTGCATTCTCATGAATTTATCTATTTCCTGCATGGCCTTCTATAGTTAAATTTTTTTTTTTCAATGACAAGCTGGGTCGAGTTTAGTTTGGAGAGTGGAATAATGAATTCTTTCTGTACTGGGAGGGTTTTTTTTTTTTTTTTTTGAATAAAAGATTGACCCACTTGTGCATTGGATGTCGACATTGTGATATTTCTCACCTTATTGAAACAATGCTAGTAAAGACTTCCAGACAAGATGACACTTACTAAGGTCTCAGGTATCATGACCATGACTAGTGGAAGACAAAATGCATATAATCATGTGTGAAACTGGCATAATTGGCCTCAGTGCAAAGGCAAGATGAAAGCAAATGGAGGTGCAGGCTTTATTAGAGTAAAATAGCACTCTTTTTGAGAAAACTAACGTTTGTTTTACAAACACTGAGAGTTAAAGAAAAACATGACGGAATGATTTTAAAAGGTCACCTGCCATCAATATGTACATACAATTCACCCAAACTGAGCTTGGCTTTTTCATTATTTTGCACTGATGGAATCATCAAGATTTGCAACTTCTGTTTAACTTAGCTATTTGGGTTTCTATGTTGAGAAATATTCATTCTGCTATTTGAGACTCATCCTTAGATTATCTTTTATTACTTTCAATTTTGAGAAAGTGATTAGAAAAAGCAAATATAGGTGATGCCACTTGTTAGTAATAAAATCTGTAAAATGCACATTTGAGAAAAATGATGTGGTGGTCATGCTTCAGTGTTTCATGAAAACTATTTCAATAATTTCTGATAATGTGTCATTTTCAATTTTATTTGTAAATGATTTAACACAAGACTGTAATTACAAGATTCTAGTAAGCCATTTGAAAATCCCTTTTCACTGGAACTTTCATCAATTTGAATTAATTGGGTTGGAGTCCATTAAAGATCTCTATGTTAAATCTTACCTCTTTAAAAGATATTTGCATTTAGGTGAGTAGTTTCTCTATTAATTACATGCAAAAATGCTCTACAATCCCATCATTAAAAACCTGCTGAAGATGAGAAAGCTAACATAGTAGCTCTTGGAAAATAAGGTGAAACAAAATGTGTGACATGTTTTAATGGGGATTTAGGGATGCTGGAAATGGTTACATTCTTTGACCAACTAACTTATAAGAGAAATACATAAGTCCAATGAAATATATTTGCTGCTTTTTTTCTCTTCCCCCCCCCCTTTTTTTTTTACTAAAAACATTTATTTTCAAAGAGCTGCAAACCTGTGGCAGCTCTTTGTTTTTGTAAATGCCAACAAAGACTTCTGAATCCTTTTAGGTAAAAATGTAGCCAAGAGTTAAAAGGTTTAACATATAATCTAGGTACAGTGGAAAGATGTACATGTGATCCCTTGGCACATTAAAATAAACAGTATTTCCGTCACACAAGCTTGTAATTGCAGGGGAAAAGTACATATATGGGGGTAGTGTGTGTGTGCGCGTGCAAGAAAGGGAGGGGAATAGGTTGGTACGTAGATGAATTTTGAACAATATAGGGCAAATCAGACATATCTAGAGATGTGGCAGACTTACTGATAATCTCCCTTACTCCTGTCTCTCCCCACCCCTTCTCTGCTTCCCCATGTGAAGGTTGAATATGCTTAAACCCTTGCTTTCCCAGTTTCCCTTGCGGCTAGGGCACTGGAATATAAACTCTTCTGGCTGGTGGAACCTAAAGGGAAGTCTTTTGGAAGACTTCAAGAAAGTTAATTCTCCATAAATAAGGGATATGAAAAGCATAAAACACCCTTCTTTGCTGGATGTGGTGGTGCACACACATGAAGCCTAGAGCTTGTGATGTCTTCCTGCAATCACAAGAAAGAGGGAGCTGACATGGGGAGGATGACAGGATACCAAAGGAAAGTACTTACTTAGGTCACTATGACACTCCTGGCTTAGAACCAAACTTAAAACAACACGGCTTCTGGAAATTTTTGTGTACAAAATATAAAATATATAAGTATTTTTAAGGTGGCCATTCCATTGATTTTAGCAAAATCATTTTCACGGATACAAGTGATCCATTATCTCATATGCATGTACATACATTTATATGTAGTATGTGTGTGCATATGTGTATATGTGTGTGTGTATGTGTGTGTATTATTTTTTTTCAGTATCACATAATTCACTTTTCTAATCACTTAGACAAATCAGGACAAGTAGAGTGAACTTGGCTCCCATTTTTCAACTGACAATATGTTCTGAAACAATGAGGTTACTAGAAGTGGGTGGAGATACCCTCATTTTTATGGGATTTTCCTACTTTATCATGTATGTTCAGGGCCTTCTGTGGCCTATGCCACAACTATAGAGCCATCTCATTAAGAGATCATAGCAAAATTGGGGTCCTGTTTCTGTGCTGTGATTTCAAGCTGAAGTTTATTAATATCTTCAGAGATTTTTGAGCATTATCTTTGTAACTTTTAATAACATGGGGGTTCAGGGGACCCCAGTGGATTTCTTTGGCTCAGTTAGAATAGTTTTGTAATTTCACGTGAAACTGTTTTGCATTGTATACCAGACCTATGTATAGAATACCATTTATAATGGCTTTAAAAGACCAAGTAATTCCTCTAATGTATTGGTCTTAATGATACAAGAGTACTTTTTTTTTGAGTGAGAAGTATACAATTGTAATACTGTATGAAATAAGCTTAAAATCATTGCCAAATGTAACTTTTTTGTGTGTATTTAAATAAAAATATTCCTTAAATTTTAAGCTATCACAACTAAAATTCCATTCAGTACTTTTGTATAACACTGTCTTCAGATTTTTTCCTTGACTGTTCCGCTCAGTTCCACAAGAAGGATTAAAAGACTGTGATTTCACTATAAACTGATAAATACTAAAATCTTACCAATAATTTGGGATGCCTGGGTGGCTCAGTAAATTAAGCCTCTGCCTTCAGCTCAGGTCACGATCCCAGGGGCCTGGGATGGGGCCCTGCATAGGTCTCTTTGCTCAGCGGGGAGCCTGTTGCTTCTCCTGCTTGTGCTTTCTCTCTCTGACAAATAAATAAAATATTTAAAAAACAAAAAATCTTCCCAGCAATTCAAAGCACACATTTTACTCAAAGTGACTGGGCAATTCTACCTTCGTTTACAAAGGACAGCACATTCATTCATATAAATATTGAAGATAGAAACATAATAGAATTTTACTGAATTTATAGTTGACAATTATTTATAGAAAAGCATTTGGGAGATACATAAAATCATATGTATATATAAATCATTTGTCCAGTTTTATTACATATTAAGAAACTTTTAATTTATATGGCAAGCTATTATTTGCATATGATCTGTTACAGATGGCCTTTAGCCATCCATATCAAGAGATAAGCATTCTCAGCTCTTGTAAATTATGGTGAATGAATATCAATCAATCTGTTTTGCCTCTTTATATAGACTCTAATTCCAGACGGAAGCTTGCTGCTTATAAATCTGAATTCTTGCCAAAACAGAAATGTTGAAATTCAAATTCATTTGGATATTGTCTGTATGTAATGGATCATATATACATATATATTTTTTCTCTATTTCTTAAATTGTAACTAAAAAACTCCACTCTTGTCCAGTGTGTAGTCAGGACAGGAAAACTGATGAGGTCATAGCAACAAGCAAAAACATGCTTAAAAATGTATCTCTAAGTCCAAATGTGAACACGAGTATTCTGGATTCAAATATCTCACAGCCATTTGAAAATTAAAATATGTATTTATTTTACAAATGAGGAATGGAAAGAAAGTATCTTGAACTTGGTTTAAAGGATTTTTAGCCTTAATCCTCTCAAGACTGATTTATTTCTAAACTAGAATAACATTAATTTAAAATCTACCAAATGACATATGATCCAGAAATATTGTATTAGTTGTGGGGGGAAAAACTTAAATGTTTATATTAAAAATCAAGAACTTTATCATTATTAAAGAACTGATTCTACTCACCAACATATTACTTGTTTTGGAATAGTGCCTAGTATGTCATAAACACTCTAAATATTTTATGAATGAATTAACTTTGAAAGTCAAATTGTCTTTTTTTTTTAAGATTTTAAATAGAGGAAGAAGGAGAGGGGTTCCCTCCCAAGACCCTGGGATCATGACGTGAGCCAAAGGCAGATGCTTAACCATTTGGGAGGTTGTGGATAGGAGTTAGCATATTGGAAATATTGTTCATTTTCTCTTTAATCTTTCTCAGGCTATGCAAGCAAGCAAACAAAGCATCAGTAGTAACACAGCAAGGCCATGTATCCTGGGCTTCCAAACTTATTTTATTATAAGAAAGAATATGATCTGTGAACAAATATACCAATAAATATTCACAAATATACAAAATTACTGCAATTCCAGCAATGACTGATTCTGGCATTATATCTTAGACACCTCTGAGGCTGAATTCATCTTTCCAATCAACTGAGACAATTGTTTTTCATTTCTTTTATTTTCCCTCTGATCCTAGCATTTTATTCAATAATTATTTCAAGGCTTTATATTATGTTCAGTGGATGACAAAAAGATGAATAACTTTGGCTACCCTTAAGAAATCTATAATTAAAATGAAAATGTAGTGTGTACAAAAATAGTTATAATACTCAACATCATATGTTATTCAGGAATTGCAAATTAAAACAATGAGATATCATTATACACTATTAGAATGACAAAAATCCAAAACACTGCCTTTTTTTTTTTTTTTTCTTTTTAATAGAGAGTGAGAAAGCGCATGAACAGAGCAGGGGAGGGGAGGGGAGAAGGAGAGAGAGAATCTCAAGCAGAGAGAGAATTTCAAGAAGCACAGAGTCTGCTGCAGAGCTCAATCTCAGGACCCTAAGATCATGACCTGAGCTGAAATCAAGAGTCAGAAGTTTAATCAACTGAGCCACCCAGGTGCCCCAAGGAACTTTCATTCATTGTTGGCGGGAATGCAAAGTGGTGCAATTACTCTGGAAGATAGTCTGGCAGCATTTTTTTTTTTTTAATAAAACTAAACATACTCTTATGTTATGGTCCCAGCAATTGTGCTCCTTGGTGTTTGCCCAAAGGAACTGAAAATTTATGTCTACACAAAAACCTGCATGTAGCTGTTTATAGCAGCTTTTTCAGAATTGCCAAAACTTGGAAGTAACCAAGATGTCATTCGGTAGGCAAATGGTAAATAAACTCTTGTACACCCAAGATGTAGTATTATTCAGTGCTGTAAAGAAATGACCTATCAAGCTATGAGATTACCTGGAGCAACCTTAAATAAGGCACATGACTTAAGTGAAAGAAGCCTATCTGAAAAGGCTACATAATGTGTAATTCTGACAATCTGGCATTCTGGAAAATGTAAGATTATGGAGATGGTGAAGGATCAGTGATTTATATGGCTTTTGGAAGAGGAAGGGGTGAATAGGTAAAGCATAAGGAGTTTTTTTTTTTTTTTAAAGATTTTATTTATTTATTTGACAGAAATCACAAGTAGATGGAGAGGCAGGCAGAGAGAGAGAGGGAAGCAGGCTTCCTGCTGAGCAGAGAGCCCGATGCGGGGCTCCATCCCAGGACCCCGAGATCATGACCTGAGCCGAAGGCAGCGGCTCAACCCACTGAGCCACCCAGGCGCCCCGCATAAGGAGTTTTTAAGGCAGCAAAACTATCTATATGATACTACAACGATTTATATATGTCATTATGTATCTGTCAAAACCAATAGAGTATATATTTGTCCAGATCTAAGAGTGAACCCTAATGTAAACTCTGGACTCTGAGTGACAGTATAGTTTCATCAATTGTAACAAATGTACTACTCAGGTGTGGGGTGTTGATAGTGGGTAGAAACTATGTTTTTGTGGGGGCAGGGAATGTAAGGCAACTCTAACTTCCACTCAATTTTGCTGTGAACCTAAAATGGCTCTAAAATATGAAGATTTGGGGCACCTGGGTGGCTCAGTGGTTTAGGCCTCTGCCTTTGGCTCAGGTCATGATCTCAGGGTCATGAGATTGAGCCCCACATCGGGCTCTCTGCTCGGTGGGGAGCATGCTTCCCTCTCTCTCTCTGCCTGCTTATGATCTCTGTCTGTCAAATAAATAAATAAAATCTTTTTAAAATATGAAGATTTTTTTAAAAGCTATATTATAAAGACTGGCAGAGTTCAAAAAACAAAACAAAACAAAACAAAAACAAAAACCCACAAAATCTACATGCTTTGGGGATTTATAGAAAATAATTATTCTGGTTTATAAAAAATTCACGAAAGACTAACCATTATGTATGAATATTATTTTATTAGGAATGAGAGTCAAACATTGCTTGCAGAGAGGAATGGCAAAGGCAAAAACTTTGGCAGGTGTAGTACTTACAAAGTCCTTTCTGTGGAATGACACATAGTTTCATTGTATGGAATATTCTACTTAGTGAAGCAATGGAAGCAAAGATTCAGAAGACTTGCCAGAATGGTTTTTTGTTTGTTTGGTGTACTTGTTTCTCATTATACAGATAAGAGGGCTTAGAGGTACGATCGCACAGTTAGTAATAAGTTCGTTCTAATTCCTAGTCCAAATTTTCATTTTTTCATGCTTTAGCAACTAGAAGAAATCCTTGAATGTTACAAGTAGTTTAGACTTCATTCAATTGGCCACTGGTGATTTTATTATTTTTTTGGTGGTGAGTGGAAAAATAGGACATGATTTTAAGAACAATAGAATAGCCATGAGCAGAATGAATTATGGACAAAGCAGAGAGACTCAAGCATAGGAAATACCATCATTTTGGCAGGGTGGAAATGGACAAGCAGGCTTGGCATGATTTGGGGCTTGAAGAAGCAATTTGCAATCACAGTCGTTGTGCCATAGACCAATCTTGAAACACTTGCACAGAAGGAACAGGACAGTGAAGTTGGGGTTCAGAAATATTTAGAGAAGCCAAACTGGGTTGGCAAGTCACACTTCTAGAAGTTGTCTCCTCAGTGTCAAAAGGATGGTAAAGTGAGCAAAGAAAAGAGAAATATACACATTTAAAGACTGCGAAATTTTACTGGGCATGTATTAGTTCTTAGATGGTCTAGGTAGGTGATGGTCAATGGGTGCACATTTTTGCCTTCAGGGAGCTAAGACTGGTAGGTGTATCTCAAAGCAAAATCTTTGGCCTACTTTATAAACTGTCTGAACATCAAATGGTCTACAAGCAGTTTAACTGTTCCAAAGGAAAAGGGATGAAACATTTGTTGAAATACATTTAATATATATGAAATGCAAGATGAATTGTGATTAATTACCATTAGATTACATTCTCAATATGTTCTCAATGATGGTTCATGACTATTACATACTTGGTTGTTCAGGTGCCACAAAGGAGATATTGGTCACTAGCCTTGGCTAACATTTAGTTAATAGGGAGCAGGTCAGGTTGGCTACAGTGCTTTCATGCTATTGTTTATATTTGTGAAATTTGCATATTTTTCTGTTGTATTATATCCCAAATTCACAGAAGTGGACCAGGAAATAAAAGGATTTGTTGACATATAAACGTAATATTATTCATAATAAAGTAGACAGAATAAAGAATACAAGTGTACATATGTCAGGATAAATGGATTTGTAATTGTAAGTTTTCCATGAAGCAGCCCAAGAAGAAAAATTATGTAGAAAATATGATGATGATGAATATCTGAAAATTAGATTTTGACTGTGTATCTATTTGCCTTCTTCCCCTTGTACATTGGCAATGATGAAACTTTCTATGTATGAATAATATTCGATTGTATTTATGTAACAAATTTTGTTTACTCAGCCATTAGTTGATGGATACTTTGAGAAACTTGGAGAAGTTTCTACATTTTGTTTATTATGAATGATGTTGCTATGGACAAAATTTTCATATGTACATTTTTTTTTCGTGGACACATACTTTCAGTTCTCTTGGCTATATACTCAGGGACGGAATTTCTGGGTTATATGGCCACTTTTTAAAAACTTTTTTAGTAACTGCCAAACTGTTTCCAAAGTAACTTACTATTTAAATGCCTACAGCAATGTGTGAGGGTTCCAAATTCTCCCTGTCCTTACCAACAATTTTTTTTAGGGTGGGGGGAGGGGCAGAGGAAGAGGGGGAGAGAGAGAATCTTTAAGCAGCCTCTATACTAGGCATGGAGCCCAAGGCAGGGTTCCATCTCATGACCCTGAGATCTATGACCTGAGCTGATGTCAAGAGTTAGATGCTTAACTAACCAAGCCACCTAGGCACCACCCAACATTTTTATGTTCTATTTTTTTTTTTTTTTATTGCAGCCATCCTAGGGGATATGGCTTGCATTTCCCTAATGACTAATCTTGCTGAACATCATTTCATGTGCTTATTGGGCATATGTATATGTCTATTCACATTCTTTGCACCTTTTTTAAAATTGGGTTGTCTTTTATTGCTGAGCTGAGCTGTAAGAGTTCTTTATGTATTCTGGAACTGTACTTTTATCTGTTATATTATGAGAAAATATTTTCTTTCACTCTTTGGGTTGGCTTTTCACTTCTTTTCAAAGTGTTCTTTGAGGTGTAAATATTTTTAGTTTTTATAAAGTCCAACTTGGTTATTTTTTCTTTGGTTGCTTGTGCTATAGGTGTCATAGGTAAGACACTGTTGCCTAAAGCAAGGCCATAAAGTTTTGCACTAACAGTGTAACAGTCTTCGTACCTACATTTAGATTATTGATCTATTTTGAGTTAAATTTTGGATACTTAATGAGATAAGTATCTAATTCGTTTCTTTTGTGTATACATGTCCAGTTGTCCTTGCACCATTTGTGCATGACTGTTTTTTTCCCCAAATGGGCTGGCTTGGCATTCTTGTCAAAAATTATTTGACTATAGATACATGCTTTACTTATGGATATTCAATCCTACACCATTGATGTATGTCTATCTCTAAGCTAGTGCTACACTGTCTTGATTTTTGTACCTTTAGTACGTTTTGACATTGAGAAGTGTGACTTGTCTTCGTTTAACTTTCTTTTTTAGATTTGTTTAGCTTTTTGGAGTCCTTTGCATTGCCATATGAAATTTAAGATCAACTTGCCAATTTCTCAAAGAAAAAGGTAGTTGGAATTTCGATATAAATTTTGAACAAGTAGATTAATTTGGGGAGTATTACCACCTTAACAATAATAAGTCTTCCAGTCTACGAACCCAGAATGTCTTTACCAATTATTTATCTCTTTTTTTTTTCCTAAAAAGTATTTTAGCTCTATTGAAGTAAATTAACATATACTATTGTAAGATATTTAAAATGTAAATCTGGTAATTTGATATATGTGTACATTGTGATAGGATCCTTCCCATCTAATTAGTTAACACATGCATCAGCTCACATATTTATCTATGTGTGTGTGTGTAAACATTTAAGTCCTATTCTCTAAGCAAATTCCAAATTGTATGCCACAGTATTATCAACTATAGTCACCATGTTTTACATGGGATCCTCAGTCTTTATTCATCTTATACCTGGAAATTTCTACCCGTTAACCAACTTCCTCATTTTCCCTACATCACAGTGCCTGGCAACCACCTTTATATTTTTCTCTCTGTTTCTATGAATTTGACTTTTTTTTTTTTTTTTTAAGATTCTACCTATAAGTGAAACCTATAGTATTTGTCTTTCTCTCTTTGCCTTATTTCATCAGCTTAATGCCCTCCAGGTAACCTATATAATATAGGTGAAAAATATTCTCCTGTGTGTGTGTGTGTGTGTGTGTGTGTGTGTCTTTATGCATTCATCTGTCGATGAACGGTTGTTTCTATTTCTTAGCTATTGTGACTAATGCTGCAGTAAACATGGGATTGCAGATACCTTATTTCATTTCTCTCACGTACATGGAAATGGGATTGCTGGATCATATGGTAGTTCTATTTTTAAGTCTGGAGGAATGTCTATTATTTTCCATAGTAGCTGCATCAATTTACATTTCTACTAACAGTGAACAAGGGTTCCCTTTTATCCACATCCTTGTCAACACTTATTTCTTTTCTTTTTGATGGTAGCCATTCTAATGGGTATGAAGTGATTTCTCACTCTAGTTTTGATTTTCATTTTACTCATAACCAGTGATGTTGAGCATATTTTCATCCACGTCCTGGCCATTTGGAGGTCTTCTTTGGGAAAATGTCTATTCCAATCTTTTGCCCCTCTTTAAATTGGACTGTTTGGTTTTTGCTGTTGAGTTGTATGAGTTCTTTATATCTTTTGAGTATTAACGCCTTTTGAATTCTTTATGTCTTTTGAGTATTGAGTACAGAATCTACTGTTCTGTTGGTTGCCTTCCATTTTGTGGGTAGTTTCCTTTGCTGTGCAGAAACTTTACAGTTTGATGTAGTCATACTTGTTTAATTTTGCTTTATTTGCTTTTGCTTTTGGTGTCAAATCCAAAACATCATTACAAGGATTAATGTCAGAGATTTTTCCCCATTATGTTTTCTTTTAGGAGTTTTATGGTTTCATGTCTTATGTTAAAGTTCTTAATCCATTTTGAGTTGATATTTGTGTATGGTATAAGACAGAAGTGTAAGTCTTTTTTATTTCAACAATATTTTGGGGTCACCTGGGTGGCTCAGTTCGTTAAGTGTCTGTTTTCAGATTGAGCCCTGTATCAGGCTCACTGCTCAGTAGGTGTCTGCTTCTCCCTCTCCCTCTGCCTGCCACCCCACCTGCCCCAACTCAAGTGTGCTTTCTCTCTCTTAAATATATAAATCAAATCTTAAAAAAAAAAACAAACCAGTGTTTTGAAGTTGATAGTGTACAGTAATTTCTTCTGTTTAGTCCTGATTATTTTATTCTTTTTGATAGAATAAAAATAATTTTTTCTTAATATTTTCATATTTTTCATTGCTATTGTGTAAAAACTCAGCTGACTTTCATATATTGATCTTGTATCCTGCAACCTTGCAAACTCTTTTTTACTCAATAGAGATGATTTTTATTACCTCTATTTTTTTCCCTCTTAATTTCCTCGGCTAGAGTTTCCACAGCAATATTGAATGGAGTGACAGGAGCATACACCCTTATCCTCCTGAGCATAAGAGAAAATTAACTATAATCTTAACTTGTTTTTTCATAGATGTCCTTTATCAGCTAAGGAAACTTTCTTCTATCCCTAGTTTTTTGAGCTTTTCATTTTTTATTAAAAAAAAAAAAAAAACTTTTGTCATGAAAGTGTGTTGAACTTCTGTCAAATGTTTTTCCTGCATCTATTTACATGATCATATGTTCTTCCCTTATTTTATTAATATGACGCTTCACATCAATTAGTTTGTATATATGGAATCTGGTTTATATTCCTCTGATAAAGCCCATATGATCATGGCATTTAATTTTTTTTTTTTTTTTTTTTTTTTTTTTTTTTTCTTTTGTTTTTCCCATTTTATCCTTGGCTTTTTTTTTTTTTTTTTTTTTTTTTTTTTATGCTGCTAGATTTGGTTTGCCCATACTACACACAGCTCTTTATTTCTTCATGTGGATGAGAGTTTCCTCTCATTTCATACAAAATAATGCTCTTCAGTTTTTCTTTTAGGTTAGATATGCTAGGAACAAAATCTTTGAGTTTTGGTTTATCTAAGATTGTTTTAATGTCTTCGCTTGTTGAAGGATAATTTTGCTGGGTATAGATTCGTTAGCACTTTGAATATGGTTTTTGGCCTTCATGCTTTATCTGCTTCATGTTCTTATCTGCTTCTGGGCCTGCCTGGTTTCTGATTAGAAATCAGTTCCTTGTCTTACTGAGGATCTTTTTGTATGTTGAGTTGCTTCTTATTGCTTTCAATATTCTTTCTTTGTCTTTGCTGCCAGTAGTTTGATGAGGTACCTTGGGGTCTTAGTCTGCTTGGGCTGTTGTGACTAAATACCATAGACTTTCTGGCTTAAACTAAAAAAAAAAAAAAAAAAAAAAGAATCATTTTCTCAGTATTATGGAAGCTAAAATGCCAAGATCAAGGTACAAGTATGTCAGTTTCTGGTTAGAATTCCCTTCCTAGCTTGTAGATGGCCACCTTCTTGCATGGTGGGAAAAGGGAGCACAAGCTCTCTGATGTCTCTTCTTACAAAAGCACTAATCTCATAAAGTTCCCACCCTCATGACCACATTTTATTCTAATTGCCTTTTAAAGGCCCCATTTCCAAATACCATCACATGGGTATTAGAGTTTTAGCATATTAATTTTGGGTGGCAGACACAGTTCAGATCCATGAGGTGTGGATCTATCTGAATTTAACCTATTTGGAGTTCAGTGAGATCTCTAAATATATATATATATTCGTTTTCTTCATCAAATTTGCAAAGCTTTTTCCCCATTATTTCTTCAAATATTCTTCGTGCCCTTTTCTCGCTTCTCTTAGTCTGGGATTCCCATTATGATTTTGTTTGCCTGATGATGTCCCACAGGGCTCTAAGGTTTTGTTTATTTTTCTTATTTTTTTTTACTCAGCTCCTCAGAATGAATAATTTCACGAACTTTATGTTCATATTCATGGATTTTTTTTTCTCTGCCTGCTCATATAGCTTGTCTTTTCTTCTGCTTTCTCCTGTTGAAATCCTCTACTTATTGTTCATTTCAGTGATTCTTCTTTTCAAATCCAAAATTTCTTTTTACTTTCTAAAAAATACTTTCTGTCTCATTATTGATATTTCTACCTGATGTGACATTGTTCTAATATTTTCTTTGGTTCTCCATACATGATTTTCTTTGTCTAGCTCTTTGTAAATATTTTAAAAAGCTAATGTAATTTTTCTAGTAATGTAATATAATTTTTCTAGTTTTCTAGTTTTCTGGGTTTCATCTGAGATAGTTTCTGTTGATTGCTTTGTTCTTGTGTATGGACAATACTTTCTTGTTTCTTTGAATGTCAATTTCAATTTCTTACTGAAAAATGAACATATAAAATAATATTGTATGGGAATTCTGGAAATGAGATTCTGTTCTCTTTCTGGGGCTTGTTGTTGATGCTTATTATAATTATAGATGTTTTTTGTTTAGTGGAATTTTAAAATTAATTCTGTAAAGTCTATAAAGTTTGTCTTCTGCAGCCACTACAGTCTTTGCTCAGCCTAATAATCTAATGATAAAACAATGATTCCCTTAAATTCCTAGAACCAATATCTGCTAAGGGGATCTCTGTGTTAGGTCAAACCTTTGACTCTCAGCCAGTCTGCTTACAACTCTTCCATAGCTTTATTTCCTGCTTGTGCAGAGTCTCAAGGTCAGTTAGAGGTGAGACCTGAGGGCCTTCTTAGACCTTCTTTGAATGTGCATATGTGTGCATATGCCTCTATGCAAGAATATGTTGTTTTGGATTCCAAGGTAATATGTTAGCACCTTTCAAAACCATATGGACGTCGTATTCCCTAGTTTTTACTTTTAGGCTTTTGTTTAGTCTATTGTTTGACTCAAAAGTTATTCACTGTTGTAGGCAGCTGTGAAGATAAAAGGTGTTCCTATAATTGTTTTCCATCAACGTTCCTGAGGTGAAGGTTTTTCACAGTGGGTGGGTTCCAAGTCAGGTCAACTTCAGACAGCTTGTTAAGTGGGGTCTTCCAGGGAACCACCTGACGGGTAACATAAAGTGACTGTTCTTTGGGACTGAAGCTTTGAAATAGCCCAGGCTCCATTCTCTTACTTCTGGTGACTAACAGGCTGCTCTAATAATGTGGGCTGTTACTTTTCTAGGCTACAGCAGAGTACCACATTAGGAGACGGAACTACAGCAAATTAAAACACCATAAATTTCCCTATTGTTTTCAGTATTTAGCCCTTTTCCTTTAATAAACACTTGCTGGGTTTTGTAAGGCTTTGATGAGTTTTCAGTGTTTTGGAAAAGTAGATTCTGACAGTTTTATCCATTTTTTCATGACTTTTAGGAAGAATAGATTTTCAGAGGTTCTTACTCTGCCATTATAGTTTTGATGTCACTTCTGTACACTGAATTTAAATAGTAAAGTTTAAGCTCCCTGCTGAAATTTTTGGGTATTGGGCTGAAACTTTAGTTCAGGATCACTCTAAAGAGGCAAGCAAGCTGGCAGGACACTATTCACTGAATAATGCAAGGAATTTTCCGAGCATCACTCACTCTCCTCCTCGCTACATGGTGTCGTACCATTCAGTTGCTCACGTGCACTCTGTGAAGTCATGTGTTCCTCAAAGGATTTTTAAACATTGGCTAATAAAAGTATCAATTGACATTACATTCTGAGATAAGGAAATAGTGAACAAGTATTATGATTGAATTTAAAATAAATATTAGCATTCACATTGGGATGTTACATATCAACATGTTATCCATGTTGAGAGGGATACTTTTGCTTAGTAAAAGCACATTCAGACAACACATGGCACTGTTATTATTTGATTTTGATTCATATGCAACATCTGCGGGCATGACAATTATTTGCCATTCAAGAATTCATAAAATGCTTTAAAGAGAATAAAGATATATACAGTCCCAGAGCAGGTTTGTAGTATGGTAAATATTTTTTCAGCATTCATTCAGTGGATATGGAGACAAACTACATTTACAAAATGTTTACTCCTTTATTTTCACAACAAAGGCTTCTTAAAACAATGTTTTAACTGCTTTTGAAGAAAGATGATTTTTTATTTTAATAAGCTTTTTAAAACTGGATAAATCAAAATTAGATTAACATTTACTATTATATTGATGTCATTATCCAAAAATATCTTGTTCATTTTTAGTTAAAATGCTGGGTGGTGACACAGAACAGATATGTCTTAGTAATTTCAGATATATAACAGAACCTCACTTAGGTTGTCAAAAGTATACTTTGTAATAACTTGATTATATATGTATATATGTTTGTATAAATCTGTATGAAGAGTGTGTATGTACATATACAAAACAGACACATACAAATTTGTATTCAGAAATGTAAAATTCTAGGTTAGAAATTATTAGAGTTTTACATAAAACATTTGTCTCAAGAAGTGCCTTACCCAGATTGAAACAAAACATGTGTACTTGAATTAACATCAGAACAATAGTAAAGTAATACATTAATTAAAGAAGTGACAGGTGATACTATATTCTTAAACCCATCATCAGATTGAGGTCTTTGATTCTAGAAGGAAGGTCAAGGTTGAGAGAAGCATGATAAACTAATAACTCGAGCATTTTCTAACTAAAAGTTAAAATGCAATGAAACTTAACTCTCTTTTTTTTTTTTAAAGATTTTTAATTTTTATTTATTTGAGAGAGAATAAGTGAGAGAGAGCATGAGAGAAGAGAAAGTCAGAGGGAGAAGCAGACTCCCCAAGGAGCTGGGAGCCTGCAGCGGGACTCGATCCTGGAAGTCCAGGATCAAGACCTGAGCCGAAGGCAGTCGCTCAACCAAATGAGCCACCCAGGCGCCCCCTTCATTCTCTTTTTAAGTCCTACCTAAATTGTTTTGGCAGCACAATGACTGACAGAGAAAACCTATATGGTTTTGATATGATATGTTTATGATAATTTGCTTCATGGTATTGATATTTCCTCTTAATGGCTTACCCAGTGCCTGCATCCGTAACCTGTTTAAATGTTTAAAACTAGGTAAATAGAGGGATACCTGGGTGGCTCAGTGGGTTAAGCATCTGCCTTCGGCCCAAGTCATGATCCCAGAGTCTTCGGATCAAGTTCTGCAGTGGGCTCCTTGCTCGGTGGGGAGCCTGCTTCTCCCTAGGCCTGCTGCTCCCCCTGCTTATGCTCTCTCACTCTCTCTCTGTCTGACAAATAAATAAATATGGAAAAAAATCTAAAACTAAGTAGGATAAGGCATTAGCTGAAAATGTAGCAAGAATAATAACCGTTTTCACTGCTACAGAGATGACAGGCTTTATCTCCAGTGGTTATTGACAGTTAATGGGCTATCAATAATTTTGGAATTTTTCTTTTAATTTTTAGTATGTAGATAGCACATTTTTCATGAGGTTTGTAATTAACAAAAGTTAATTTTACTCTGGTATTTTCCTAGTGAAGTTATTTGATCCCCGAGCCTTAAAAATAGCTTGAAATGTTAGAAAAAATACAAAACCTATCTTCTTTTATTCAACAAAAATATTTGAGCACAGTGGTAGAATAATGGCTTCCAAAAGATGTCCATATCCGGATCTCCAGAACCTGTGAATATGTTACCATGGCAAAAGGAACTTTGAAGATGTGATTAAAGATCACAAGACAGGAAGATTATTCTGGAATTTCCAGGGGGGCCCAATTAATCCCCAGCATTTATAAGAGGGAGAGAGAAGAGCTAGAGGTAAAGAAGGAGGTGGGAGGACTAAAGCAGAGCTTGGAGTGATGCACTTTGAGGATGGAAGAAGAGCCAGGAGCTGGGAGAGCAGGGGGCCTCTAAAAGCTGGAAAAGGCAAAGAAATGATTCTCCCTTAGAGATGCCAGATGGGATCTGAAGAAATTGGTGGGGTGGTAGGCGGCCGGGGGTGGGGGCGGGGGGAGAGTGAAAGAAGCAGCACCTACAAAGGCTAAGAAGCAAAGGAGAAAATTGATTAAGAATTGAAAAAGAATGGCATGGCTAGAGAGTAGAATAAGACAGGGAGACTGGTCAAAGACAATGTTAAAGAGTTCCTAGGGCCAAACCATGAATGTTTTGGCAGTTTGTATTAACGACCATATATTTTTGTTAGGTGTGTCTTAAGTATAAAGTGTAGTTAAATGTTGTCCTTTGTCCTGTTGCAGAAGTTTCCTTTAATTCCTACTTTTCTGAGAATTTTTATTAGGAATGAATGTTGGATTTTTCAGGTACCTTTATTGTGTTATTGGGCTGAACATATGGTCTTTTAGTTTGTTGATATCGTGGATGACATTGGTTTTGAAATGTTAAACCAACCTTGCACTCTTGTCTCCCACAGTGTTGACATGGTATATCTTTCTTCATCCTTTACTTGAAAACTATTTGTGCCTTTAAATATAAAGTGCTTTTCTTATAAGTAGCATATAATTGGGTCTTGTTTTTTAATCCATATCTGCCTTTAAATTAGGTATTCACTAGAATATTTATATTTAATTTGCTTAGGGTTAAGTTTATCATCGTGCTATTTATTTTCTATTTATCCAATCTCTTCTTTGTTCTCTTTACCCTTTTTCTGCATTTTTGAAGTAATTATATATTAGCAGTTCCTTTTAGAGTTTATAGTGTACATCTTTAATTTATCAAAGCCAGCCTTCAAGAATTATACCACTTGTATAGTTTGAGATGCTAATAATAGTATATTTTCAATTTCCCCTCCTGACTTTCATGCTATTGTTATATATTTTCCTATAGATATATGATAAATCCAACGATACATTATTATGTATTTGGTTCAGATATCAGTGATCTGTAAAGATACTGACATAGTAAGAAAATTATTCTAATATGTTTACCCATGTGGTTACCATGTGTGGTGATCTTTATTCCTTTTCATAGATCCATAATTCCATCTGGTATTTCCATCTGTCTGAAAGACATTTCTGCCTGGAGGATAGTAACATTTCTTGTAGTATATGTCTGTTAGTATTGAATTCTTTTGGATTTGTATGTCAGATAATATACTTTGCCTTCATTTAAAAAGATATTATGATTATTCATACAAGTCTATAGATTTCAAAATCTCATTTAAAAAAAAAAGATTTATTTTGGTATTTTAGAGAGAGAAAGCATGAGCCAGGGGGAGGAGTAGAAAGGGAGGGAGAGGGAGAGAGAATCTCAAGCAGTCTCCCTGCTGAACACAGAGCCCAGTGTTGGGCTGGCTGCCAGGACCCTGAGATCATGACCTTAGCCACAATCAAGAGGCAGACCCTTAACCGACTGAGCCACCCAGGTGCCTCAAAATCTCATTTTTTTGTTTTCTATTTACCTTGCTCTTTAAAAAATTTTATTTTTATTTTTTCATTAACATATAATGTATTATTTGTTTTCAGGGGTACATGTCTGTGAATCCTCAGTCTTACACAATTCACAGCACTCACCATAGCACATACCCTCCCCCATGCCCATCGCCCCGCCACGCCATCCCTCCCATCCCCCTCCACTCCAGCCAATACTCAGTTTGTTTCCTGAGACCAAGAGTCTCTTACACCGCTCTTTTTTAATGTTCTCTTTCCTACTGACCTTGACATTTTAAATTATTTTTTTACTCACCTTTCCCCTTTAGTGACTCGGAATTTATGCACTAAATTTATCTTAGTTACTGCCATTTACATTTGATAATGCATAATTATTAAATTCTACCTCTGGACCTTCCTGCCTTCCATCTTGGACATGAATTACAATCTTTTGTTATCAAGGGTTTGGTTTATAGTCTTTTTTCTCTTGAACCCTAGAATGTAGACAGTATTATTGTTCTTTAATTTATATATTACATATACTGTATGTTTATCTTTATTTCATAAATCATTTTGCTTTTACACTCATCTTCAAATTCACTAGTTTCTTTACATGTTTCTTATTCTAGTCTGTTAGGCTTTTACTCTGGACACGTTTTCTTCCTTGAAATTAGTGCTTTAGAAGTTCCTTTAGTTAAAATTCTGTGAGTGGTTAAGTTTCTTAATTTACCAATTGAAAATGTTTTTATTTAGACCTGTTATTTTAACTTGTTAAACTCTTTTTTTTTTTTTTTAAAGATTTTATTTATTTATTTGACAGAGATCACAGGTAGGCAGAGAGGCAGTCAGAGAGAGGAGGAAGCAGGCTCCCCTCTGAGCAGAGAGCCAGATGCGGGGCTCGATCCCAGGATTCTGGGATCATGACCTGAGCCAAAAGCAGAGGCTTTAGCCCACTGAGCCACCCAGGTGTCCCAGTTAAATCCTTTTTAAAAAGTCTGTTTATTTTCCATATTACATCATACCATCCTGTTGAGAATTGTGCTGTCACTCCTATTGTCCTTTCTTTGTAGATATCTCTTTTTTGAAGGTGTTTAAATCTTTCTCTTCCGATGGTGTTGTACATATTCACTATAATGTATCCAAGTGGAGATTTAAAAATAATTAGGCTTGGGCACCTGGGTGGCTTAGTCAGTTAAGCATCTGCCTTCCACTTAGGTCCTGGGATTGAATCCAGCATGTGGCTCCCTGTTCAGCGGGAAGCCTGCTTCTCCCTCTGCTCCTCCCCTGCTAAAGCTTGCTCACTTTCTCTTTCTCTCTCACAAAAATAAATAAATAAAATCTTTTAAAAATAGGAAAACTAATTAGGGTTTCTAATACACAGTCTTGGATTTCTGAATTAATGACTTTTATCAGTTCTGGATGTGAAGATATTACCCCACATCGGTATTTTGTTTTGTTTTCTCTATCATTCCTTTCCCTCTAGTTCCTTGCACTCACAAATCAGCTTTATTTACCCTACTTTGCCAGAATCCAAGGTTTAGTTTCTTCCTCTGGCTCCCTTCAATCCCCGGAAACTGTAGGTTCCCGGTATAGGCAATTGCCTCCAAATAAGCCCAAGCTTACTTTTCTGTTAGAACTCACTTCTCTGTTTCTGTTTGCTCTTTCTTTTAAATTTTAATTTTTGGGTCCTTGGGGGTTTCTCATACTTATGTATATGCTGAATAATATATTTATAATGTGTATACATGTGAGGGAGAGAAAGAGAATAAGTTGGCTCAGATTTTCATTTTATAAAGATACTTTAGGATACTCTGAGAAGAATAAACCGTAGGTGTCAAAAATGAAACCAGTAGAACAAGTAGTAAATTGAATAAGTAATCCAAGCAAGAGATACAGGTGTCAGCAGATTTAAGAATGGCTTAATAGTTATGCTAAGTAATTGGATATGTGGGAGGTGTAAGAAATCCAAGATGACTTAAAGTGTAACAGCACTTTATATACAACTGTTCCATAGCTGTTCTATAACAGCTTGATTGTACAAATGTATAAGCTTTAGTTAATATTGTTCTGTTTCTTTAGTGGATATTATTATACACCTAGATTTTCTCATAGTCCAATTTAGATGAGGTACCTCCAATATTGGGACTGTGGAGAAATGAACATAGACAAATTTTTTGTGTAATCTACTTTCTATTAAAAGACAAACATCTTTCAATGCCTCCTGGCTTGCTTCTGACAGACTCTGTTTACTTCAAATCTAGGTGTAAGATCCATCTTCTCAACTGGCATGCCCTATTGTAGTGGGAATTATAGGGTGGCTATTTTTATGTTTTTTTATTGTTTTATTAATATCTTTCTGTCAAACACTTTAACTACAACTTGTGAATTAGTTGGTATCTCCTGGCCCAGGTAAGCTATAATGTAGTTATATTCTGATAGATCAGTGGATAAAAACTGTCAGCTTTCTATCATACGAAGCATTGGAAGTTTGACAGTCTTATATTGAGGTTAATGAATATTTTAAATGTAACAATCTCTTCTAATATAACATTTAGTGAGTAAGCTAGAGATGCACATACAAGTTTCTCTGGCTCTGTATTCTGTGTTAAGAATCTCTGAAACATTCCCAACCCTTGGAAAGACATATTTTGAAAATTTTCATTCAGTCGGCTTCTTTTTTTCCTAGAAAGATTTTAGATGTTGAAAAGTGTTTGTCACAACTAATAGATTTAAAAAAAAAAACTTATGTTTTTAAAAGTGTAGACATTTATCAATTTAAAAATATTTAATGTTTATTATTATTTAGTTAATACCTACTTATTATAGATTTCCTTGAAAAGTAAAGCAAAAGAAAGAAAAAATAACCTCGGGTTCTATTATCTTGAGACATCTATTAACAAAAATTACATAGTGAGTATATGATACATGTTTCTTTCAAATCATTTCTTTATATACTTTTTTCCAGTTTTCTCAATTCTAATGTACACTAATATTAAATGGTCAGATAAGTATTCATTTTGAAAGCTTTAGTTAGCAGCTCTGTGTTATATTCTATATTTAAATGCCCCAGTATATACTGTACCTTGAGAAAAATGGCACAATACTTGAATATGCAAAGATTGAGACCTAACTGAAAGCATGCCAGACCTGCTGAGGGCTAATCATGCCATGTGAAATAATAGAGTGAGCAGCTAGGCCTTTTCAGATGACAAAAGCAGCAGTCTACCAGGCCAAAATCTTTTCTGTTTGCTTCCTATTCCTTTAAAACTCTACCACTGGACTATGGGATACTCTGATCATGAGCCTTCTTTTGTCAGATCCGGATGACATAAAGTGAGATCTTAAACTTTAGCCCATATACATTCTATGACTTATATAGAACTCTATCTCCCAATTGAAATATGCATTTGTCATTAATCAATGTGGATAAAAAAGGAGCTAATTTGGCACTTGAGAGCATGGATAAAATCCTCAGGGAGATAGAAACATCTCTGCCATAATAGAAATAGCTTTACAGTTTGGAAGATGATTAAAGCTACATTGTCTTTATTAACCTCTTACTGTATCACATTTAAAGTGAACCTTTTTTTTTTTTTAAGATTTTATTTATCTATTCGACAGAGAGAGAGATTACAAGTAGGCAAAGAGAGAGGGGGAGGTAGGCTCCCTGCTGAGCAGAGAGCCTGATACAGGGCTTGATCCAGGACCCTGAGATCATGACCTGAGCCCAAGGCAAAGGCTTAACTCACTGATACACCCAGGTGTCCCTGAAGTGAACTTCTTTATAAAAAAAAAAAAAAAAATCATTTAAAAAATCATCTTTGGAAATAACTGCTCTATAAAATTGAGTATTTCAGTGCAAATATACCAGTACATACCTGAATTAACAATCAGATAACACTTCAGTTTGCATTGTAAGGTATATATCTAATCTCAAAACCCTAATAAAAAGATCTTCTATGTTTTAGTACTGAATTTATTTAGTATTCAAATATGTAAGCATATATACATATCACTTAAAAAATTCTTAAGCAAACTATTAAATCTAATTGACAAATGCTGTTCATTTCCCTATGAATTTACTCCAGTTGCAGATTATCTTTGCCCTAAGTGCTAAGTAACCAACAATTACTGAACAATACACTGATACATCAAGCATCTCCAAAATATTTGGAAAAATCAGTGCTACAATGCATATTCAGCGACACATGTATTGCTTTCAAATTCATTTTCAAAATTTGTGGCTCTTATTTAAAAAGTAATACTAAAAGCTATTATGAAAAGTCCTGGTTATAGCAATAAAATACTATTTTATAGTCTTTTAGAGTATTTTATAGTTCAAGAAGAGAGCTAATTTATAGTATTTTATAGTATATTATAGCTCAAGAAGAGAACAGGTCCTATTGCAAACTATAGAAAACTATCCTGAAATTTTCAACTAGAAATAAAAATAGCTTCTTTTTTCTACACCTAAGCAATAACTATTTTTCCTTTTAAAATCGTGGCACCTTTTGAAATCAAGGCAACAGTCCCATTGATTTAGCTACCAGAAAAGCACCCTTCTCCACCTGTGATCGCTTTGCTCCAGTTAATAAACACATGATTTCAGTTCTTTTAGGCTCTGGACAAAAATCAGTTTCTGCATGTAATTTTGAATCATTGGTCACAGGTCCCTCTAATGGACAGTTTACCCAGCGGGAGGTGGCAGCACTCTGCCTACTGACAGCGCCCCCTCCCCGGCACCCCTCTCCCATGGGAGGCCCCGGCAAGCGGAGCTGCTGACCTGGGAGGAGGCTGGGGTTCCCTAGGGTCCCTGGCTGCACTAGCTACCTTTTACTGAGTAGCTCCGAAGGAGCCTACCCTTCGCTCCTCCAAAGACAAGGAAGGGCAGGAGAAAAAGAGCGAGGACTCGGTGTCCTAGTCCTTGGGCATAAGCCTAGGTGGGCATAAAGGGTGGGCGCCGGGTGCCAGGGGTGGGAGCTGGGAAACAGAGGGAACGGGGCGGGGGTGGGGGGGCAGACGGCCCACAGCCAGCGGGCGCCCCCCCCCCCCCGGAGGGCCGCTGGACTCTAGCGTGGGGTGGGGTAAGCTTCTATGGGGCTCTCTCGGACCTTTGGAAGGTGGCCCGCAATCCTAGCGCCTCAGGCCGGGAGGAGAAAGCAGACGCCTCTCCAAAGTGCCGGGAGGGTGGGGGGGCTGAGCCTTCTCCCCAGCGGCGGTCGGTCCTGGCCGGGTCTCCAGCCCCCTGTGTCTGCTTCACGAGAGCACCACTGGGCCCAGCCGGCTAGTCGAGATCTCGGATCTCATCCAGTCCTCACGCTCCCAAAATCGGGGGCGAAGAACGCCGGAGGGACTCGGGCCATGGCCGTTGCCCGGGCAACAGTGCTGCGGGCGGCGGACGCAGTGGAGGCTGGAGCTCGGAGTGAGTGTGGTTGCAGGACCCGCCGGGAGCCCAGCCAGCGGGAGGTCGGGGGAGGTGCTGCGGGCGCCAGGCGGCAGCGGGCGCCCCTCTCACCGCCACCCCTCCCTGTTGCCATGGAGACTGCCGTGGCCGCCTCACCTGTACCGCGCGCGGCCTTGGAACAGCAGCTCCCGGAACCCTCCTTTGCCCCAGCGCTCTCTTCCAGGAACTCTGATCCGGCACCTGCCTCTCTGCTCGCCTCCCACAAACACGATAGAAGAGGGCTGACTTCCAAAATTCACCCAGGGTTGCTCCACCACGTCTTTCTTTATTCGGTTTTTCACCCAGACTTTTCTGTATCTTGCTGTTAACGGTCTGGAGGATGAAAAGTGATTCCTTTAAAATACCTTATTAGGCAGAACACTGCCCTGGACAAAATCTAATTATCAACAGAAGGAGATTAAAAAAAATTTTTTTTTTTAATTTTTAAATTGCAGTGGCTATTTAAAATTCCTACTTCTCATTTATAGTATATGGATAATATAAGAACATCCTTTTGTTGAAGTTAACCACTTTTTGACAAATGAGTGGAGTAATTATGTGGGATATCTGGGGACATAATAGAGAAAGAATGAGCTGCTCAGAAGCCCCTTCCCTGTTTTTTCTTTTTTCCCCCAGTCTGCCAATCCAGTGCTAAAATGTCTCATTTCTGGGCTCCATTCCATCCATGTTTGAGATCAGTTTTTGGGTTTGCACAGGGGGTGGGGTTGGTTATTTTAGCATGGATCTGCCTTTGAACTGGGGTGGGAGGGTAATTAAATACCCTAGAATATTTACACTTTGTTCAGGTTCAAGATTTAGTGCATGGATGCGTCTCTGCTGACTGACGTGAATGCACTTAGCAAGAAGGACTTTCCCTGATTAGAGCAAGTTGAGGCATCTGTGATCTTGAATTGCCAACCATACCCTGGCAGGCTCTGTGAACTGCTGTTGGTCTCAACCCCTTGCTTCTCAAATTTCTTTTCTGTTTAATGTGTATATGGTACAGCTTTCATTCTCTGAAAGCACCCTGGTAGCTTTTGCTACTGATAATCATGAGTTTCCTTACATAGTTCTGCAATTTTGAATAGACTAGCCTTTTCAACTGACTTTAATACTACCTCTTTGGAAAATTCCAACAATGCAGGATAACTATTTCTTCCCTAAAGCTGATAGTTGAAGTACTTAATAATTTAGTTTTGTCATACTTTCTGTGTCATGGGGTTTTCAAAGCCACTAGAAAAGATTTTTATATAGCCCAAGCCCTAGGTAAAGCTATTAATTTGAAACACATTTTCTTCAGTTTCCTAATCTACTTGGTTGCATCTTCTCCCAGGGGTCACCAGGATTTCCTAAACACCAACCATGAATTCCCCCTTTCATTTGTCATCCTAATTAACTTCTCCTAAGAATTTGACCCTCTTGATTTAACCTCTCATCTTTCTGGAAAATCTATCCCCATCTTCTCCTGGCGCTCTGATCTCCTTAAAGGCTTTTCCTCATGCTTTACATTTGTCCTCCTTTTTTTTTTCTTTTAAGATTTTATTATTTATTTGAGAGAAAGTGAGAGAGCAAGAGCATGAAAGGAGGAGATGGCAGAGGGGAAGAGAGAAGAGGAGAGGGGGAGGGTCAGAGGGAGAAGCAGACTCCCTGCTCAGCAGGAAGCCTGATGGGGGCAGGGCTCCATCCTTGGACACCAGGATCATGACCTGAGCAGAAAGCACAGGCTTAGCCCACTGGGCCACCCAGGTGCCCCGTCTGTCCTCTTTCTTCTTTCATATTGCCTGTCAGTTTTCTGCTTTATCCACTTGGCTTATTTTCTTGGGCCTTCTCTTTCACACCCATAGCTCCATCTGCCTTGTTATTCTCTTGTTTTCCAAATCTACATGATCTTGTCCAGATTGTTCTCGGAATGCCAGACCTACCTACCTCATGGACATTTCCACTGTACTTTCCTTCAGGCATCTCAAATTCTACCTCTCCCTCATTGAACTATGTTCCTTTTCAAAACTTGCTTCTCCTACTGTATTTCATCTCTCCATTAGTGACCTTACTATCCCCCCAGTTTCCCAAGATAAGAAACATGGAGTCACTTATTGGTCTTGCATTCATCTCATCAAATTTATTATTGGTATCTAGCGTGTACCAGGCACCCTGTCATGAAGGTTCATTCTAGTTGGAAAGATAGACTACTACTTTTATGACCAAGTATCAAATTGCAGCTCTTTAGAAAGTCTGCTACAGAAGTAACCAGGCTGCTGTATGATAAAGAAAAGTTCTTGTGTTGAGATGAGGATGAGAAGAAGCCAAATATTGAAGTTGATGGAGAAAGAACAGGTCAGGCAGAGAGACTAGCAGTCATCAAGATCCTGCGGTAAGGAAGGGCTTCTTGTATTCATGGAATTGATATAAAAAGCAATGTGCAGGGGCGCCTGGGTGGCTCAGTGGGTTAAAGCCTCTGCCTTCGGCTCAGGTCATGATCTCGGGGTCCTGGGATCGAGTCCCACATCGGGCTCCCTGCTCAATGGGGAGTCTGCTTCCTCCTCTCTCTCTCTCTCTCTCTCTCTCTCTGCCTGCCTGCTTGTGATCTCTCTCTGTCAAATAAATACATTTAAAAAAAAAAAAAAGCAATGTGCATGGTGAGAAGGAAAGTGAGGAGCAGGGTTAGGGTAGAAAGGGAAGGAGGGGTCAAATTTTGTAGGATTTGAGGAGCTCTAATAAGGAGTTTTATCCTGTGTCCAGTGGGAAGCCATGAAATGTTTTTAAGAAGAGTGATATGAGCTGTGTTATAATTTAAAAAGATTATTCTGGCTGTGGGATGGAGAATGAATTAGAGGAGGTGACAGTTTAGAGATGGAAAACAAATTAAAGATAATATAAGTTAGTGATTGGAAGATTAGTGATGACAGGGAGCTAGGTAGAAGTGGAGAGGGAGATAAGTGAACTGACATGAGGTATTTTCAATAGTCTTTGTCACTCACATTGGGTCTCAATTTCATGTCTCTCCTTAGAGTGCACCATGCCCTATGGGACTTTCCACATCTAGGTACTCCCTACTAGATCCTAATTGTTATGATTCTTATTCTTTTATGACCTTAACTGTCAATGATTCATGAAGGCTGGCAAGGAGAATGTAGAAAACAATAGGTAAGAAAGAAGCTCTAGAAGCAGGCTGCCCTGGTTTATGTCCAAGGTCCATGACTTATTAGCTCTGTCACTTTGAGCAAACTGCTTAAACTTTCTGCTATAGAATAGTAATAATAGTGTAATATTTATTTTCAGAATTTACAGGGATCAAATAATGCATACAGTATATAGTGTAAGTCAGTGTTCAGTAGATGTTAGATGATGTTGGCCCTGATGATGACAGAGGACTTGAAGTCTCGTTCAAATAAGGGTTTTTTTTTTTTTTTTTAAGATTTTATTTATTCATTTGACAGAGATCACAAGCAGGCAGAGAGGCAGGCAGAGAGAGAGAGAGGAAGGGAAGCAGGCTCCCTGCTGAGCAGAGAGCCCCATGCCGGCCTGGATCCCAGGACTCTGAGATCATGAATCTAGCCAAAGGCAGAGGCTTTAACCCACTAAGCCACCCAGGCACCCTGCGAATAAGGATTTTAATGAAACCACTTGAGGAAGGTTCTGCAACCTTTACATCTAACTTCTTTATAGGTGGGTTAAGAACCAAGAAAGGAAGGGCATTGTGGCTAATCTTGAGGGTAGGAGGAAATGGGGAATGTTTCAACAATCTTAGAGTTACTGCTCAAATATCCCTTCTCGGGAAGATTCTCCTTGAAGGGTTTTCTGTTCCTTTCTGATTTAAAAAAAAAAAAAAAAAAAAAATATATATATATATATATATATATATATATATATATATAAAACTTTCCTTAAGCCTTTGTTTTGTCCTAAAAAAAATTTATTTATTTGACAGAGAAAGAGACAGCAAGAGAGGGAACACAAGCAGGGGGAATGGGAGAGGGACAAGCAGGGAGCCTGATGCAGGACTCAATCCCAGGACTCTGGAATCATGGGATCATGACCTACGCCTAAGGAAGACTCGTAACTGACTGAGCAACCCAGGTGCCCCTGTTTTGTCATTTTATTTTTTCTGGAGTGATCTGAAAAGAAAATGAATATGGAGTTGTTAATCATGGCAAGAATTAAAAAAGCCTCTAAGTTGGGGGAAATTGGGCCTTGCTGCTACTTGGTATGATCATTATAGTAAAAATGAATTCCAAAGTAAACATTCTTCAGTAATTCAAAACTTTCATTTTCCTAAGTTTCCATCTGTCAATATTGACTGCATTGTATCCCATATTCATTGTCCTTCATAAATGGCCCGTATCCCATATTTTTCTTAATCTGTTTTCAAGTCTTCTCAGTAGTGAATAGATGAATCAAACCTTTGTAAAGTATCTCTCTCATCTTTTTCCTTTTCTTTTTATTATTATTGCCCTCTGTCTAAACTCAGATCTCATTGTATATATACATACATTATCAGGAAATATATACATTATCCTTTTAACATTTCTCTGCTTGACTCTTTCATATTCATGGCAGATGAATTTTCTCAAAGCACGGAACTGTTCTTGCCACTCTCGCGGGGGGAGGGGGGTTGGGAGAAGGGGGTGGGATTATGGACATTGGGGAGGGTATGTGCTTTGGTGAGTGCTGTGAAGTGTGTAAACCTGGTGATTCACAGACCTGTACCCCTGGGGATAAAAAATATATGTTTATAAAAAATAAAAAATTAATAAAAGAAAGTGAAACATCAAAAAAAAATTCAAAAGCTGTTCACTGAGAAGAAAGTTACAAACTAGCAAAGGATTCATATTCAGGCAATCTATAGAACACGTATAAGTTAAAAAGACCACCCAAGAGAAAGATGATAGGCAGTTAAGAGAGATACTCAACAAGAATAGCTCTCCAAATGACTAATAAATTTAAGAAAGGGTCCTCAACCTGAGTAGTCATCGGAGCAATGAAAATTAAAACTACTAAGTAGTCAGCAGACAAATGAAATTCACAACGGCCAGAACAGCTACAATGAAAAAAGAATGATATTCCCATGTGTTGGTGAGAATGTAGCTTGATTGGAATGCTCCTGTACTGCCAGGGGAACAGTAAATGATACAGCTATTTGGGAAGAACTATTTAGCATGAGCTACAGAAGTCAAACGTAAGTATGTTCTATGAAGAAATTCTACTCCTCTGGTATATAGCCAAAACAAATGAATAATGGATGTACCAAAAAACACAAGGAAGCTGTTATAGCAGAGTTATTTTTAATAGCTGAAAACTGGAAACAACTCTAATGTTTATCTTGAAGACAATGGTTAAATAAATTACGGCATTTTCCCAAGAAAGGGGAACCCTGTCTGTTGGTAGGAATGCAAGGAATGTCCAGGCACTCTGAAGAACTGTATGGAGGCTCCTCAAAAAGTTGAAAATGTAATGATCCAAAGGGGCACCTGCACCACAATGTTTATGGCAGCAATGTCCACAATTAGCTGAACTATGCAAAGAGCCCAGATGTCCATCACCAGATGAATGGATAAAGAGGGTGTGATATGTGTATACAGTAGAGTATTATGCAGCCATCAAAAAACGAAAGCTTGCCTTTTGCAACACTGTGGATGGAACTAGAAGGTATTATTCTAGGCGAGATAAGTCAATCAGAGAAAGACAATAATCATATGATTTCATCCATATGTGGAATTTAAGAAACAAAACAGAGGAGCATAGGGGAAGGGGGGAAAAATTAAACAAGATGAAATCAGAGAGGGAGACAAACCATGAGAGACTCTGCTGTAGAAAACAAAATGAGGGTTGCTGGAAGGGAGGGGGATGTGGGAATAGGGGACCTGGGTAATGAGCATTAAGGAGAATGTGGGATGTAATTAGCACTGACTGTTATGTAAGACTGATGGATCACTGAACTCTATCTCTAAAACTAATAATATTCTATATATTAATTATTTAAATTTAAATAAAAAATTATGGCATGTTCTGTAATGGAGTACTGTGCAGCAGTAAAACATTAAAAAATCCTGCCACATACCACATATTTGAATCCCACAAACGTAATGGCATGACAAGATAAGTAACATGGATCTACATAGAAAAGTTAGGTCATGGTTATCTTCAGGGAGGTGAACAAGGTTGGTGTTTGGGAAGGGCATGAAAATGCTGGTGGGAGAGCTGAAACTTAAATTTGAGCTGAGTGATTCTGACATGGGTACATTTATACAAATTTAGCAGGCTGTATATTTATGATATGTGCATTTTTATTCTATGCTCTATTTTTAAAAAATACTTATTTTTAAAAAGGCTTCTCATTAGCTACCATATGAGGTCACTGTCCCCAGATGGGTATTCGAGCGTCCCCCAACTGGACTTTACACCACTGCTTTTCTGGCTGTTTCCTTGTTTCATCTTGGTACCTGTCCTGTTTCTGTCAAATCTGACTAGTAAATGAGGCAGAGGTTTCCATTTTTTCATATTCCTTGTTTTTTTTTTTTCTTTTTCTTTTTAAAAATGGAACCATCTGAATTTCAGCAGGATACCTGACTGCATTTGACCAATTTGCTGACTACATATTCTAGCTTTCTTTGTTGGTGTGGTCCTACGGTGAAGTTTGGACCAATGCTGCAAAGAGTGCAACTTGTTTCTTAGACTGCCTTTCACTTTTACTTCTGGCTGGCAACCAGTGAAGTTTAGAGAATCCTTGTCACCTGTTTCTGATGGCAAAACTATTGCGTTGGCCAAACCACTGACTGTTAGGTGGGAGCGAAATGCATTTCTATTTATTTAAGTTACACTATTTTGAGAGCTCTTTATTAGAATATAATGTCTGTCTTAGCACACTTGATATTTTATAAACATTGTGATTCATATGTGCCTCTGTGTTTAGTGAGGCTAGTTTTTCCAGAGATGCCCTGATCCTAGACTTCTTCTACTGAAAGGATCTCCATTCTGCACCATATTCATTATTTATTCCCTGGCAGTGCATTCCGTGGTCTCTATACGTGACCTTGGAGAATGTATGAATTTATCTGAGTCCCAAATGCCCCCCTGTGAAATGAGAATGATAGATGACTCTTAAGAAGATTAAAAGGTGTAATACATGTGAAGCATTTAGCACAGTCTGAGATACAATAGGAAGTACTCAACAAATAAAAGCTTATTTTCACATAATGGGTTTAATATACATCATGACATTATAGAATTAAGTAAAGGCATAGCATCAAAGATTAGTGTGTGTTGGAGGTAGATATGCAAGTTAAGGGTCTTTTAAAATGAGCTCATCTTGCTTTATGATTCCAGGCCTTCTAGAAATCTGTGATGATTTCTTAAATATTGGAAGTCATGCAATGTGAACATAAATATACTCTGTAACTATACATTTCTACTCTTAGTCATATGTCTAAAAGAAATAAATAAATGCATGGATATACTAAAAATATGAAGAGAATATTCACAACAGCCTTATTTTCATAGACAAATGGAATTATTTTTAATAGACAAAATATCTATGTTCCTAGATACAGAAGCAAAACTCTTAATTTTGGCATTTATCTTTTAACTATTCCATACTTCTCTTTCCTCTTAAATATTAGGGGTAAAAACTCCTTAGTATTGACACCTTAAGGATCTGACTTATCTATTAGGAAGTGCTAAATTATGCTTATAATTTTAGTATTTCCTTTCTAAAAATCATCTAATAATTTTCTTGAATTTAAAGTACTTCCTTTAAGTTCCCTTAGTAAGAGTAGTAAATGCTTTTGGTTTTTGTTCCAAAATTCATTCTTGAATGATAGTTTACCTGAGTATACAGTCCTACATTAATATGCATTTACAGTTAAGGCATGAAACTATTATTCTATTGTCTTCTGGTTTTGTGATTACTGAGAACTTTGCAGTTGGACAAATAGCTGGTATTTAAAAATAATCTATTCTGTCTTTCTGGCTACTTGTTAAGGTGGTCAGTCTGTGGATATCAGCAGTTTAACAGAGATGTATTCCAGAGTGGATTTTTAAAAAAACAAAATTATCCTGTTTGGAATTCATCATATTTATTATTATTATTATTATTATTATTATTTTATTTTCAGCCATAACAGTATTCTTTATTTTTACACCACACCCAGTGCTCCATGCAATCCGTGCCCTCTCTAATACCCACCACCTGGTTCCTCCAACCTCCCATCCCCCACCCCTTCATAACCCTCAGATTGTTTTTCAGAGTCCATAGTCTCTCATGGTTCACCTCCCCTTCCAACTTCATATGGTGAAACCATATGATAATTGACTCATCTAAATCTAAATAGCTTTATCTAAATAGCTCTATCAGTTTTTCTTCTTTGTTTTCTCAAAGGTGAGCCTTTTTTTTCTTTCTCAATAGAGATAAATGAAAATAAGACAAGTCACCTTGTCATCCCTGTTTTCAAATGGGCAGATATTTTCCTATTCCATTTTTTTTTTCACTACATGTGTTCACCTTGTTTCGAGGTTCTTATTTATTTATTTGACACAGAGATCACAAGTAGGCAGAGAGGCAGGCAGAAAGAGAGGGAAGCAGGCTCCCTGGGGAGCAGAGAGCCCGATGTGGGGCTCTATTATTCCAGGACCCTGGGATCATGACCTGAGCTGAAGGCAGAGGCTTAACCCACTGAGCCACCCAGGTGCCCCTAGGGTTTTGTTTTTATGTAAAGGTTTCTGTTTCAAGTCTTAATGGCCCATTGCTCACAGGACCCTAGAAAGTTGCCTTATTTTGAGAGCTGTGTATTTATTTTATTTTTATTTTTATTCATTTTTAAAGTTTTTACTTTAATTCCAGGTGGTTAACATACAGTGTAATACTAGTTTCAGGTGTGCAAGATAGTAATTGAGCACTTCTGTACATCACCCACTGCTCATTGTAGCAAGTGCCCTCTTTAACCCTATCACCTATCTCACCCATCAGCACACCTGCCTCCCCTCTGGTAACCATCTGTTTGTTCTCTATAGTTAAGAGTCTGTGTTATGTTTGTCTCTCTCTTTTTCTTTCTTTGTTCATTTGTTTTGCTTCTTAAGATATACATATGGGTGAAATCATATGGTATTTGTCTTTCTCTGACTGGCTTATTTCTCTTCCCATTATACTCTCTAGTTCCATCCATGTCATTTCAAATGGTAAGATTTCATTCTTTTTTATGGTTAAATAATATTCCTTTGTATGTGAATTTCTGCCACATCTTTATCTATTCATCTATCTATGGATACTTGCACTGCTTCCATATCTTAGCTATTATAAATAATGAAGAAAACATAGTGCATGTATCCTTTTGAATTAGTGTTTTCATCTTCTATAGTTAATTACCCAGTAGTGCAATTAGTGAATTGTAAGGTAGTGTCATCTTTAATTTTTTGAGGAACCTACATTCTGTTTTTCACAGTAGCTGCCCCAGTTTGCATTTTAAGAGCTGTGCATTTTTACACTGTGGTTCTATTAATCCTTTGTAATCCTTTGTAATTGTTTTATGGTGGAAAGTCTTTGTTTTTTAAGAAAAGATTAGTAGATGTGAATGATTTATAGCCTTGGCAAGTTTTTGTTTTTCAATGTGAGTCTAAAATACAAAGAAGTATTTTTAGAAATACATACAATTAAAAGAGACATAAGAGATTTTTTAAATTCTAATTTTTTTGTGTGAACTTTCAATTTTTTTTTTTTAATTGGCCTAGGTTACCTTACAATAAAATGCCTTGAGCTGATTTTTGGTCCACTTAAGTGATTTTTCCACAGTGGTTATGCAAGGAAACAAGGCTTTCACTCACTTTAAATTTTTTTTTCTTTTAAATAAACTTTATTTTTAAGATGAATTTTAGGTTTGTGGCGCTATGGAGCAAAAGTACAGATTTTCTGTACATGCCCTGCCCTCACGCATGTATAAGCCTCCCCCATGATCAAAATCCCACACCAGCTGGTGCATTTGTTACGACTGGTAAACCTACACTGACATACCATTATCATCCAAAGCCCATAATTTACATTAAGATTCACTCTTTGTGTACATTCTGTGGGTTTTGACAAATGTATAATGACACATATTACCATTACAGTATTATGAAGAATAGTTTTGCAGCTCTAAAAGTTCTCTGTACTTCACCTATTCATCCCTCCTCCCTGCCTCCCGCCCCTTCTCTCTCTCCCCCTTCTCACCCCTGGCAACTGATCTTCATGACAGCGGCCGTCTCCATGATTTTGCCTTTTCTAGAATATTCATATGTCTGTAATCACACAGTGTGTGCCCTTTTCAGATTGTCTTATTTCTTCTAATAATATGCACTCAAGGTTCCTCCAGGTCTTTTCGTGGCTTGATAGCTCATTCATTTGAACACTGGGTCTACCACAATTTATGATCCACTCACCTACTGAAGGATATCTTGGTTGCTTGCAAGGTTTGGCTATTTTGAATAAAGCTGCTATAAACTTCCGTGTGCAGGTTTTTGTGTAGACATAAGTTTTCACCTCCTCTGGATAAATACCAAGGATCACAACTGCTGGATCATATGGGAAGAGAATGTTTAGTTTTGTAAGGAACTGCCAAACTGTCTTCCTAAGAAACTGTACCACTTTGCATTCCTGCCAGCAGTGTGAGAGTTCCTGTTGTTCCACATCCTTGCTAGCATTTGGTGTTGTCAGCATCCTGAATTTCTGCCACTCTAATATGTGTGTAGCGGTATCTTCTTATTTTAATTTGCATTTTCCTAATTGCATATGATATGGAACATTTTTTTCATATGCTTGCTTTCTTTCTGGATGTCTTCTTTGATGAGGCATCTGTTTGTAGCGTTTGCCCATTTTTTAATCAGTTTTTTCCTTTTCTTGTTGTTGAGCTTTTAGGGTTCTTTGTATATTTTGGATAATAATCTTTTATCAGCTAGGCCTTTTGCAGATACTTTCTTCCCATCTGTGACTTGTCTTCTTAATCTCTTGACAGTATTTCTCACAGGGCAGAAGTTTTTAATTTTAATGAAGTCCAGCTTATCAATTATTTCTTTCATCCATAGTACCTTTGGTTTTATACCAAAAAAAACATCATCATGCCTAAGGTCATCTAGAGTTCTTCTTGTATTATCTTCTAAGAGTTTTTATAGTTTTGAGATTTACATTTAGGTCTATGATCTATTTTGAGTTAATTTCTGTGAAGAGGGTCTAGTATCTGTCTAAATTAAATTTTTTTTTTTTTTTTTTTTTGCATTTGGATGTCTAGTTGCTCCAGCAGTATTTGTTGCAAAGATTGTCTTTTCTTTTTTTCCACTGAGATTTCTTTTTTTTCTTTCTTTCTTTCTTTCTTTCTTTCTTTCTTTCTTTCTTTTTTTTTTTAAAGATTTACTTGACAGAGGGTGCACAAGCAGGGGGAGTGGGAGAGGGAGAAGCAGACTCCCCACTGAGCAGAGAGCCCAATGCGGGGCTCCATCCCAGGACCCTGGGATCATGACCTGAGCCGAAGGCAGATGCTTAACCAACTGAGCGACCCAGGTGCCCCACCACTGAGATTTCTAAGATTTTATTTATTTATTTGAGAGAGAGCATGTGTGCATGATCTGGGAGAGGGGCAGAGGCTGAGGGAGAGAGAATTTCAAGCAGACTCTGCACTGAATGTAGAGTCTGACCTGTGGCTTGATCTCACATCCCTGAGATCCTGATTTTGAGGTGATACCAAGAGTTGGAGGCTCAGCCAACTGAGCCACCCACATACCCTGGCTGTCTTTTCTTCGTTGTATTGCCTTTGGATCTTTGTCAAAGATCAGTTGACTATATTTATGTGAGTCTGTTTCTATACTTCATCTTCTTTTTCACTGATCTATTTATCAATTCTTTAGCCATTGTGACACTGTCTTGATTACGTAGCTTCATATTAAGTCTTAAATTTGGATACTGTCTGTCCTTTGACTTTGTTCTTCATTAAATTGTGGTGGCTCTTCTGGGTGCTTTTTACTCTTTTTACTCTTTTCCCCTTATTTCTTAGAGAGCCATCTCCAACTTTTCCAACTTTTAATGAAAGAGACTTAGTCAGATATTTGAAGGATACACATTAGAATAAATTAACAACTAACCTTTGTTGAGTCAGCTTATTAAATTCCATACGAAGTTCAAGGAATCCTCACATCAAGCCAAACAGATCAGTGCAATAATTATCTTCATGCTATAGATGAGGAAACCAAGTCTTGGAGAAAATGTATGGGTAGTTTCTTACTACCTAAGAAACCATAGGTAGTAAATGGAATATAGTAGTTTGCCACAAAGAGGTATAATTTATCATTTCCTGATACCTATATCAGGCAGAGATTCTACAAACGTCCAGGTTGGAGAGACACAAATTATACTCCAATTGGATGATTCCTGATCAAGTATTAAATACCAAGGACTACTCTACATATGCAATTTCAAAATAATCATCACCAAGCATCTTCTCTTGATGAGTTCATTGTGCAAAGTAAGGATCTTACAGTGGAGAGATCATTTAAAATACAACATAGTAGCTATCTTCATAAGAGTGCCAAACTGGAATCTACCTAAATCCCCATCAACTGGAGATGGATGCATTATGGCTTAGCCATGCAATAGAATATTATTCAGTAATTTAAAAAAGGGACAACTGCAGACAAAAACATGAATAAATCTTTAATATTATGCTAAATGAAAGAAATGAGACACAAGTACACAAGTATACATGTGTAATCCCACTCATATAAACATTTGGTACTGGCAAATAGTAACCTCTAGTGTCTGAAATCATCAGTCATTTCTTTGAAGGGGTTGACAAAGAAGGAGTATGAAAAAACTATCTAGGGTGATGGAAATATTTGTTGTTTGATACATTTGCCCAAACTGGCTGAACAGTATACTTAAGATCTGAGCATTTCACAGTATATAAATTATTAAAAAAAGTGAACAAAAGATAGCATATTAAATGCTAAAAACAGCAATGAACAAAGGGATACAGAAGCCAGGAGAATAAGTGGGTAACTTAGCTTTGAGGAGTCAAGGAAATCTTCCTGGAAAGCAAGGGTTCTGAAGTGTGCATAGGACCTTGCCAGTTGAAGAAAGCCATTTGAAGGAGAAAGCAGAAAATGTTAATTTATTCATTTCTTAATTTATTCATTTTTCTGCTCAAAAATTATAGTCCAATTATTCTCTGCTTGGTACAAATTTGGGTCTTTGTAAAAAGGTAAGTGCAGACTTTGCCCACAGAAATCTTAGGTTCTAATGGAGAAATCATGAGTCATGAATTTTACAAAATTTTCAGGAAAAGTTGAGAAGTTCAATATCATAAGAATGTGTTGGAATGACGGGAAATAGGTGATAGTGTTAAGTCAATTGGGACCAAATGAAGAAATTTAAGTGCATAATAAATTAAGGAGTTTGAATTTTATCTTACAGGCATGAGAGTCAAGTAGAAATTTATAAATCGTTAAGTTGATATAGAGTTTTTAAAAAAAGATATTTAAGCAATTTGAGGACAGATTGGAACAGGGAGAAATTAATGGAAAAATGATAAAAAGAATACTATTTTTGCAGTTTATGCCAGGGTTGGCAGAAGCTCAGGACATGTGCCATATCAGATTTTTTGAGCCTGCAGTAGACAATACTGACCCATAAAATCACTCTTTCCCCCAAGCCAAAACAAGGCTTTGCATATTAGTAGCCACTAGCAACAATAGATTTGGCACATGTAATGAAACCTATTTGCAATTCCTGGTCTAGGCTCCGGAAGTCATTTCCTGGGCTAGTAGAGCAGGAGTCCAGTCCAGCAGTGGGGGAAGGAGTAGACTGGAGAGCTGAGGTAGAGTTATCTGATTACTGGATTAAGAGAATGATTCAGAATATTAGATTGTGAATCTAGGTAACAATAGCAGTAAGCAAAATCATCATCATCCTAATGGTATTAACACAGGATATAAAATGTGTTTGGATTCTTGGGGAAGTGTGATACCAACGTTTTGACAAAACATCTCACTTACACATCTCACTAGCTAAATCTTCACATTGACATCTCAGTGGAACTCTTTTGTCACAGTTCTGACCAAGTTAGAAGGGAAGAATCTTTCTTTCTAGGCTCTAATTCCTTTCCTTGCAATTAGGTCAAAACATCTTACTTTCTGTCCATACGTACCTAACTCAGTTACTATTCTTGGAATTTTCCCCAAATGAATTCTTTCTCTTTTTTCTGAAATTATGACTCACAGGTTCGGCTGCTTCAACTTAAAAGCTTTAAATTAATTTTTTGTCATGTTAATATCTCTCTTTTTTTAAAAAATATTTATTTTTAAAGATTTTATTTATTTGACACAGAGAGAGATCACAAGTAGGCAGAGAGGCAGGCAGAGAGAGAGAGGAGGAAACAGGCTCCCTGCCAAGCAGAGAGCCCGATGTGGGACTTGATCCCAGGACCTTGAGATCATGACCTGAGCCAAAGGCAGAGGCTTAGCCCACTGAGCCACCCAGGCACCCCAACATTTTTTCTTGAAGTTACTTCTGTATTAGAGGCTACTGGCCATGAACACCATGTATCTTAGATCTATTTTTTTTTTATCAAGTTTGTAATGAATATTAGTATCTCTAAAACTCATTTTTATTTGCCATGCTCTGGTTGTTAGTACTAAAGGAACCAAAGGGATTTACCAGTGTTAGGTAAAGATTACGCCTGCTAGTCAAGGGAAAATGTAAGAAGGAGCCGTTGCATTTCCCATTCATGACCAAGTCCTGAATCATCCATGTTGATGACCAAAAAGGCACAAGTGATTCAGCTTTTAGATGAACTCTAAATTTATATGAACAAATTGATTTTCAAGGGGAGAAATTTAGTTTTTAATCTTTGTCTTGGTTACTGCATGAACCATTAATGATGATAGTGAAGTGAAATATTTAGAAGCAGGGAAACGTACAGCCTAAATAACACTGCTGGTACTGGTTCATCAGTATAGCAGAATCAAAAGTTATTTGCATGGCAAGGGCAAAAACAGTGTGTCAGGGAAGTGCTGAAAAGTCACTACTGTAAGACAGTATCTGACAAGGAAAGTTCATTTTGCCAGCATCTGAACATATGGCAAAGCAGTGTTTTTCCAGACTTCTGTGTGCTGGCAGGGATTGGCCTCCTAGTAACTTGGACTTTTGTTTGTGCCGAAGACAGGATGAATATTCTCCATAAATAATTGTAATTATCTTCTCATTGAAGAAACATAAACTTGGAATTCAATACTGTTTTCTTGAATAAATCATCAATTTTGGAAAGAAGTGGAATTACATTTTCTCTGTTTTTGCAAATGAATTGCTGGCCCCAAATTAATAAATTTTGTGTGGATTTGCCTGTCACAAAAACATATTTTTTGGGTAAAATGCTTTGCATTGAAATACTACATCTTTCTCTTTATGCTGCTTTTACTTTGTGCTATTTCTTCTTCTCCCCCAAACATTATCTGTATGAAATTCTACAAGTTGTCTTTTTTTTCTTTTGAAAAATACAACCAGTAATGTAAACACTTTAGAAGATGTTAAAGAATGCTGCAGGTTAGGGGCACCTGGGAGGCTCAGTGGGTTAAAGCCTCTGTCTTTGGCTCAGGTCATGATCCCAGGATCCTGGAATTGAGCCCCACATCGGGCTCTCTGCTCGGCAGGAAGCCTGCTTCCTCCTGCCTCTCTGCCTACTTGTGATCGCTCTGTCAAATAAATAAATAAATTCTTTAAAAAAAAAAAAAAAGAATGTTGCAGGTTAAGAATTACAATTTGGTTTCCAAGCATATGATTTTACAGGAAATTAGAGTGCTTTTCTTCAATAATAACATAGGATTGAAGTTTTTTTTTTTTTTCCAGCTTAAGATTTCTTCCAAATTATTTACTTTACCAGATATTTGTTGTTTGTTTTTAAATTTATGTGGGAACTGAAGCACTTGAGGGCCAAACAGCAAGATCTTCCCTCAAAGGTGAAAAAGGGAGTTTAGAGAGCTGCAGATGGCCACTTTGAAAATTAGCACATTCTGCTTGAATGAAAGCGGAAATGTGTATTTTCATGTCTGTTTCCTATTCATAGGGGATACCTGCTTGCACTCTGGAGCCCTGGGTTTGTATCTTGGCACAACCTACCAATGGGAGAAAGTTACAATATCCAGGGCTGGTTTCCGCAGGTAAACTGGGAATAGTTACAGTGTCTGGATCTGGAAAAGAGTTGCTGCGAGGGTGAAGGGCTGTTCTTGCGCACTTGCAGGGACTGCTTGAGCACAGCGAGAGCCTCATCGGCGGCACCAGCTCATTCCATGCCTGCCTCCTGCACCGACTTCAGCTTTGTAGCTTTTCCTTCATACTTTACCTACCCATGATTTTTCCCTTTCATTTTACTTTTTACTTTTCCCTCTTTTGGGGGCGGGGGTTTGGGAGTCTGTGTGTGGAGTCACGTTCATTTGAATTCTCATGTTGAAAAACCATTGAATGGTTTCCAACTGTGTGTTAAAGAACGTGTTAACTAAGTCTGACACCGACGACCACATTTGGCTACCCCATCATTCTGTATCATTCTTCTCCGTAACTCATCCCTCTCCTGGTTCCTCTACCTTGGCTCAGTATCACTGGGGGAGAGCGAAAAACTCCCATGCCCTGTTGCACCCCTGACCTATCCCATCACATTCTCTGGAGAAAGGACCTCAGTATTGGAAATTTGAAGTTCACTGGAAGATTTCAATGTGCAGCCAAGACTGAGAACCAGTTTTAAGGCATGTTGAAGTTACTGTGCTCTACTTATTACAAGCTCTTTGGCATACTCATCTAAACTCATGGTAGACTACAAGCTCCTTCAGGAAGGGAAACATAAGTTTTTCTTTGTAATTAGCCAAAGTAACCTATTACGGTATCTTGCACATAGTAGAGGTAATTTCTTAAGCTTTGCCATCACCTTATATTTCTTTATACTGTCTCACTCCTGGGCTTTCTGATTAAATTTCTCTTGCAGAATTATATTCCAAGGCATTGCCCTTAGTTAGTTACAGTAAGATAAACTGAGTTTGGGGTACATTTCCTTCTTCACAGACTGAATCTTCCTCTTCTTCCATCCCCCACTGCTGAATCTCAGCACAAAACAAAGGACTTGCCAATGCCAAGTGAGTTTATGGAGACAAGTGAATAGAGTAGGAGCAAGGGTACCTTTCAGTTTAGGGAGCACATTGAAAGTATCAGCAAGATTTGATTATTTATAGGTGGGCTCTATAAATTCTTGAATATTGAACATTGGAAATTTAATTTATTTCACTATCCCTTTTTTATTATGTTATTTGTTGTTTATAAGTCGGCAGTCCTTCACATTGCTTTTAATTCTAGATATTTCACTGAAATTGCTATACATCAGCTAGTTTATCATGATAATTTTGCCAGTAATCTGTTTGATAACAACTATACTGAGGAAAGAAAGGTGATAACAGTTTTGACTCATTGACTCCTTGAGAGTAAATGTGTCCTATTGGCCTTAGTTTGACTTGTGTAATATAATTCAATTAAAGATTATTTCAGAAGATGTTATATTTGATGTATCAAAAATTTGACTTTCAAATTATTTTTAATTGAGTAGAAAATTCTCACAGATTATATGAATTTGCTTGAGTAACATTCTAGTGTCAATGTCTATCTGTAACTTACCTTAGCTTAGTAATGCTACAAGCACATACAATCTCCTGGGGAGAATGGGAGTCAGGAAGGATTGCAAGAGAGAGATCTACCCCTCAATGGTTCCGTTTTCATCAGTTCTTACTTAGCTTCGTAATATAATTGGAAACGAGGAATTTCAGAAGAAGTTGAATTTGAAACTTAGGAATAGTGCATTTTATATAGGTCCTGTATAGCCAAGAAGAAAGATGTAAAACTTTATGATTGTCTTTTAACATAATGACATTTTGATTTCACTATAATAATGTTAGTATCTCTAAGCTTTGTGTCCCTCATTTATCAATTTCACATGTTTGCCTTCAATTTTTATGTGTGTATCATCTCACCAATGGGCAATTAGTAAGACAGCAGGAAGTGAAGTAAGGGTGGTTCATTTTTGAGCTTAATTATTATCTTCCATCAATATCATTTTAGTGTGTTAATATAATACACTGAGGGCATTAAATTAACCAATTTTTTTGAGCACAGACTTGTCATCCCATACTCAATTTACAAATTTGATTAGTTTTGCTATCATATTAGCTTTAATATGAAATTTTTCTAATAGTAGCTATGCTTTCTAGCACTCTGAAGTGTTATGTGAGGTCAGTTAGTCTTGTGAATTCCTGTTATCTAAGGCTTTTTATGTCAATGATTGACTACAGGAACAGGAACTATACTATAAAATATTCACTTAATTCATTAAATATGTCATTCACTCATCCTGAATGATATAAAAACAGTAGTATTCTAGGGCTTGTTTGTAGTAGCTTAAGAGAGCTCATTGTTAAATTTTCAGGAATTTTGTAAGCTGTTTGTGAAACAAGTATTATGAAAAATCAAATGATAGAGACTTATTAAGTTATTTAGTTAAGGGCTTGTAGATACTCAAAATGTATCACTGCCAAATTATTTTCTTATTATTCATATTCTTGAGATGGTTTTTCTGGTCTATAATATCAGTACGGTGAAAATAATCACGTACTGGTACACTGTTGTGCATCTCTTCCTAATTCTGGGCTCAGTGACCTCCCATTGTATCTTGCAATATGCCTTGATGGGAGAACTTACACCACAAAAATCAGCAGATACCACAGATCAGACCTGGGTTTATTGTTTTGTTTATTGTCGTACTGCTGAAACTGAATGAAAGTTCAGTTTAATAAAAATATACAAAGGGGGCACCTGGGTGGCTCAGTGGGTTAAGCTGCTGCCTTCAGCTCAGGTCATGATCTCAGGGTCCTGGGATCGAGTCCCGCATCGGGCTCTCTGCTCAGCAGGGAGCCTGCTTCCTCCTCTCTCTCTCTCTGCCTACTTGTGATCTCTCTCTGTCAAATAAATAAATAAAATCTTCAAAAAAAAATACAAGGGAGAAATAGAACAACAGTAAAATACATACCATATTAAATTACAAGAAAACTTGCTAGGAAAAAGTCTGCAATGAAATTCCATTTGACTTATGCTAGTTCAATTAAAATAAGAGGTTTGTTTGTGGAACAAGAATTCAACACAAGTCAATGAAAGCATTCTGTGAGAATTAGTTGTCTGGATGGAATTTACAATAAAAATATTACATATTTTGCTATTGTTCCTAAGTTGTATGCTACACAACTTTCTAATATTAAAATTTATAAACATATTATGTCTTTTGGGGGAGACAATTGGTAAACATATACCAACACATCACTATAAGTCTTGCTGACTGAGCCCCTCCCATTTCTACTTCACGTTTATGGGTTTGTGGACTGTTAGAACTGTATTGTATGAACCTCTTTTTTGTTTTGTATGGTTTTTTTTGCATCTTTGAAATTAAAATCTCTGTTGTCACAAATGGTAATAGATGGTATTATGTTAAGTGAAATAAATCAGACTGAGGACAGATATCATATAATTTCACTCATGTGAAATCCATAAAATAAAACAAATGAATCTAAAAACAAAAAGCAGAATCAGACCTCTAAATATGGAGGACATACTGGTGGTTGACAAAAGAAAGGGGGTTAGAGAGATGGGAAAAATGGGTAAAGAGTAGGAGATACGCACTTCCAGTTATGGAATGAATAAATCACAGGAATAAAAGGTCCAGCACAGGGAATATTGTCAGGGATACTGTAATAGCATTGTATGGTGACAGGTGGGAGCTACACTTGTGGTAAGCACAGTGTAATGTGGAGGAGTTGAATCACCATGTTGTCTACCTGAAACTAATATCATATTGTGTCAGCCATACTCAAAAAATGTTTAACCCTCAACTCCAGGGCCAACTAATCTTTGACAAAGCAGTAAAGAATGTCCAGTGGAGAAAAGACAGTCTCTTCAACAAATGGTGTTGGGAAAATTGGACAGCCACATGCCCAAGAATGAAACTAGACCATTTCCTCATACCACACACAAAAATAGACTAAAAAAATAGATGAAGGACCTCAATGTGAGAAAGGAATCCATCAAAATCCTTGAGGAGAACACAGGCAGTAACCTCTTCGACCTCAGCTGCAGCAAATTCTTCCTAGAAACATCGCCAAAGGCAAGGGAAGCAAGGGCAAAAATGAACTATTGGGACTTCATCAAGATCAAAAGTTTCTGCCCAGCAAAGGAAACAGTCAACAAAACCAAAAGATAACTAACAGAATGGGAGAAGATATTTGCAAATGACATATCGGATAAAGGATTTGAATTCAAAATCTATAAAGAACTTATCAAATTCAACACCCAAAGAACAAATAATCTAATCAAGAAATGGGCAGAGGACATGAACAGACTTTTTTTTTGCAAAGAAGACATCCAGATGGCCAATAGACACATGAAAAAGTGTTCCACATCACTCAGCATCAGGGAAGTACAAATCAAATCAAAACCACAATGATTCTGGAACACTGAAAAGAAATTAAAAAGCAACAACAATGCAATGAGATACCTACCACCTCACACCAATCAGAATGGGTAAAATTAACAAGTCAGGAAATGACAGATGCTGGCGCGGATGCAGAGAAAGGGGAGCCCTCCTGCACTGTTGGTGGGAATGCAAGCTGGTGCAACCACTCTGGAAGACAGTTTGGAGGTTCCTCAAAAAGTGGAAAATAGAGCTACCCTATGACCCAGCAATAGCACTACTGGGTATTTACCCTAAAGATACAAACGTAGGGATCTGAAGAGGCACGTGCACCCGAATGTTTTTAGCAGCAATGTCCACAATAGCCAAACTATGGAAAGAACCTAGATGTCCATCAACAGATGAGTAAATAAAGAAGATGTGGTATATATATAAAATGGAATCCTATGAAGCCATCAAAAGAAATGAAATCTTGCCATTTGCAACCGCATGGATGGAACTAGAGGGTATTAGCTTAGCGAAATAAGTCAGTCAGAAGAAGACAATTATCATGTGATATCCCTGATATGAGAAAGTTGAGAGGCAACGTGAGGGGTTTGGGGGGTAGGAAAAGAATAAATGAAACAAGATGTGACCGGGAGGGAGACAAACCATAAGAGACTCAATCTCACAAAAGAAACCGTGGGTTGCTGGGGGTAGGGGCGTAGGGAGAGGGTGGTTGGGTTATGGACATTGGGGAAGGTATGTGCTATGGTGAGTGCTGTGAAGTGTGTAAACCTTGAGATTCACAAATCTGTACCCCTGGGGCTAATAATACATTATATGGTAATAAAAATAAAAAATTATTTAAAAAGTTTAAAAATTCAAAACATGCATATTTAAAAATAATAAAATAAAATGAAAAAGAAATTAAAATCCCAAACTATTGGAGACCACATATTTTAATGGCTTTTTAGAGGTATAACACACACCATGCAATTCATCCCATGTAAAGAGCACAATGTAATGTTTTAGTGTATATACAGGATTTAAAACCATCCCCATCATCTAAGTTTAGAACATTTTTGTCCCTTCTAAAAGCCACTTTGTGTCCATTAGCAGTCAATCACCATACAGCTGTCTCTCTAGTCCAAAGCATTCAGTGATGTACTTTACATCCATAAATTTGCCTTTTCTGGACATTTCAAATAAAAAGAAAGAGTCTGTGGCTTTTTATGTGTTTGGCTTCTTTCACTTAGCTTTATGTATTGAAGTTTCATCCATGCAATAGCATGAATCAATACTTTATCCTTTTTTACGACAGTATAATATTCCTTTGCATGTTATACCATTTTATTTGCATATTCAGCAGGGGTATTTTAATTGTTTTTACTTTTTTGGCTGTAATGATTATGTTGCTGTATTTTGTAAAATTTATTTTATGTAGTTGTATGTTTTAATTTCTCTTGAATATATACATACTTAGGGCTTATTAAGTCATCTGCTAAGTCTAAGTTGAAATTTCAAGTTACAGTCAAAATTTCCAAAGCCCTTGCGTAATTTTGTATTTCCACCAGCCATGCATGAATGTTCTAAGTTCTCTATATTTTTGCCCATATTTATTTTTGGTTATAGCAATCCTAGTCAACGTGAAGTAGTATCTCATAGAAATTTAGATTTACATTTCCCTGATTACTAATGATGTTGATCATCTTTTCTTGTTCTTATTTGTCATTTGAAAATTTTCTTCAGAGAAATGTTTACTCAAAATATTTATAGTTTCTTTGTTTTAAGTATACAGCATAATGATTATAATGTAGATATGCAATGGTTTTATGATTATAATGATTATGTGTAATGATATATATATGTTTATATGTATATAAATGATCATCACAATATGTCTAGTTAACATGCACAACCACAGTTACAAATCTTTTTTAGGTTTGTACTTAGACCTTCTAAGATCTTAGCAATTTCAAGTATGTAATACAGTATTTTTACCTACAGTAGCTATGCCATTTATTACCTCCCCAGGATTTATTTATTTTATAACTAGAAGTTTCTAGCTTCACACTTTTGCCAACATTTGTCCATTTTATCCTCTCCCTACCTCTTGATTGGCAACCACCAATCTCTTTCTCTGTGAGTTTTTTCTTTTTATATGTATACTTGCTTTTTAAGATTCCACGTATAAGTGAAATCCTATCATATTTGTCTTTCTCTGTCTCATTTCTCTTAGCATAATGCCCTCAAGTCCATCCACACTGTTGCAAGTGGGAGGATTTCCTTCCTTCTTGTGGCTGAATAATAGTCCAGTATGTATATGTGTATGTGTGGACATGTGCACATAATAACACAATTACATGGTAACACAAAATGTGGCATATATACATATGACCACATTTTCTTTATCCATTCATTCATCAATAGATACTTAAGTTTCTCTTACGTTTTAGCTATTGTACATAAAGCCACAATGAAAATGGGGGTGCATGTATCTTTTCAAGTTACTGTTTTTATTTCCTTTGTATGAGTCCAGGAGTGAAATTGCTGGATCATAGGGTCGTCTATTTTTAGTTTTTTCAGGAATATCAGTACTGTTTTTCATAGTTCTGCACCAGTTTATATCCCCCCCCAGCAGTATGCAAGGAAGTGTTCCCTTTTCTCCGTGTGCTTACCGATGCTTAAAATTTCTTGTCCTTTTGGTAATAGCCATTCTGACAGGTATGAAGTGATATCTCATTATGGTTTTGATTTGTATTTACCTGATGGTTAGTGATGTTGAGCACATTTTCATGGGGGTCTCCTTTGGGAAAATACAGATTCAGATCTTTTACCTATTTTTAATTGGATTTTTTTTTTTTTTTTTTTTTTAGCTACTGAGTTGAATGTTTCTTTATATATTTTGGATATTAACCCCTTATTGGACATATGGTTTTTAAATGTTTTCTCCCATTTCTGAGGATTCGTATTTCATTTTTTTTGATGTATGATTTGCAGCATAAAATATTTTATTTTAATGTAGTTCAATTAATTTGTCTTTTGTTACTTTTGCTTTGGGTTTTATAACTGAGAGGGCCTTGCCTTACCCAAGGTTGAAAACATTTACTCCTGTGTTCTTAAATTTTAAGTTTTAGCTACTACATTTAGATCTATAATGCATTTTGACGTAATTTATATGTATGGTGGGAGTTGAGTCTACTTCATTCTTTTGCATGTGGGTATCCAGTTGTCCCAGTACCATTTATTGAAAAGATTATTTTTTTCCCTACTGCATTGTCTTTCACTCATGTTGAAAATAAGTGTAAGGGTTTATTTCTGGAATCTCAGTTCGGTGCCATTGATCTATATATCTATTCTCATGCCCAGTACCATGCTGCCTATTATGTAAAATTTATAGTAAGTTTTGAAATCAAGACATATGAGACCTCCAAATTTCTTCTTTTAAAAGATTATTTTGGCTGTTCTGAGCACCGTGCATTTATATATGAATTTTAACTGTCAATTTCTACAAAAAAGCTAGCTAGAATTTTAAAATAGGGATTACATTGATTCTGCAAATAAGTTTTTGGAATATTACCATCTTAACAATATCAATCCTCTGGTCTGTGAACATAGGGTATCTTTCCATTTATTTAGATCATTAAAAATGTTTTTTTAACAATGTTTTGTAGCCTTCATGTACAAGCCTTGTACTTCTTTTGTTAGCTTTATATCTAAATTCATACCTTGTATTCTAATTTATTATATATATGGGGGTGGGGAAGAAAGAGAGCTTGAACAGGGTAAGGAGAGGCAGAGGAAAAGGGAGAGAGAGACTCTTAAGCAGGATACATGCCCAGCATGAAGCCCCAAGTGGGGCTCGATTAGATGTCCTTGAGATCATGACCTGAGATGAAATCAAGAGTCAGATACTTAGCTAACTGACCCACCAGGTGCCCTTGTATTATTGTAAATGAAATTAATTTTCTAAATTCATTTCTGAATTTTTTTGTTGCTAATGAAAAGAAACACAATTGTTTTTTGTTACTGATTTTGGGCCTTAACTTTGCTGACCTCCCTTGGTAGTTCTAATAGCTGTTTGGAGTATTTTAATAGAATTTTCTACATATAAGATCATGTCTTCTACAGAGTTAGTTTTTCTTCCTCCTTTTCAATCTAGGTGTCTTTTCTTCCCTTTTTTTTTTTTTTAAAAAAAAAAAACCCTGACTCCCCTGGCTAGTACTTCCAGTAAACTGTTAAACAGAAGTGGCTAGAGGAGACATTCTTGTTTTGCTCCTGTCCTTAGGGGGAAAGCATTCAGTCTCCCATCATTAAATACTTATTAGTTATGAAGCTTTTGTAGATGCCCTTTATTACATTGATAACATTCTATTTCTAGTTCCCTAAGAATTTTTCTAAGGAAAGTATGTTGGCTTTTGTCTAATGCTTTTTCTGCAACTATTGAGATGATTATATGTTTTTGTCCATTATTCTTTAATATGCTGTATTACACAAATTAATTTTTACATTTTAAATCGACCTTGCATACCTGGGATTATCTTACTTGGTAATGGTACATAATAATTTGCATATATATATTATTAGATTTGTTTTGCTAGTATATTGTTGAAGTTTTTTACATCTATATTCATAAAATATATTGGTCCATAGTTTTCTTTCTTGTAATACATTTGGTTTTGGTATATGGGTAATTCTGGCTTTATAGAATGATTTGAAAAATGTGTCCTTTTTTTTTTTTTTTTTTTTCCTGAAGAGTTAGTGATACATTGGCCTTCATTCTTGCATGTCGGTCCAGTGAAACCCTTTGAGCCCAGACTTTTCTTTGTAAGAATTTTTTTTAAGTTACTAATTTTGTCTCTTTTACTTGTGGTAGACATATTCAAACTTTCCACTTTTTTTTTCAGTCAGTTTCAATAATTTGTATCTTTCTAGAAATTGTTCACTTTATATACTTTTCTAATTTATCATAGAGTTGTTTATACTATTTCTTATAACGCCTTTTTTTTTTTTTTTTACAAGATCAGTAGTGATGCTCCTTCTTTCATTCCTGGTTTTAGTAATTTATGTCTTCTCTCTTTTATTCTTCGTTGGTACAACTGAAGTTTTGTCTTTTAAAAATATATTTTCAAAAATTGCCTTTTGGTTTTGCTGATTTTGTCCATTGTTTTCTATTCTCTCTTTAATTTATTTCTCCTCTTTAAAAATATTTGCCCCCTTCCACTTGGTTTTTGTTTACTTTTTTTCCTATTCATTTAAGGTAGAAAGATAGTTATCTTATTTTTAAAAAACACATTTGCAGTTATAAATTTTCTTGAAATACTGCTATTGACATTTTGTGCTTCTGTTTCCGTTTATCTCAAAGTATATTTTAATTTTCCTTTTGACTCCTCTGATACATTGGTTTTGAGAAGTGCGTAGTTTAATTTCTTTATCTTTGTGATTTCCTATTTTCCTTCTGTCATTGATTTGTAATTTAATTCCATTTTGATCAGAAAACATATAAAACATATTTCAATCCTTTACATTTTATTGAGAACTCTTTTATACTGAGATATGGTCTATCATGGAGAATGTTCTGTTTCTGTTGTGTGGGATATCCTATGTACATCTATTAGGATTATTTTTTATAGTGTTGTTCAGTCTTCTTTTTCTTGATCATATTCTCCCCTGTTATCCTATTTTTGAAAATAGAGTTTTGAAATCTCTATTATTGCTGATCTCTCCTGTTAATTTTGTCAGTATTTGCTTAAACAATATGTGTGTGTGCACATGTTACTTGGAATTCTGGTTTTTGGTGCGTACATAATTATTATATCTTGCTGGAAAATTAACCTTTTTATTATTATGAAATTTTCTTCTTTGTTCTTAGTAACATTTGTTGGTTTGTTTAAACTCTGTTCTCTAATACTAATATAGCTATTCCAGTTCTTTTTGTTGTTGTTGTTCTTAATTGCATAATGTAGCTTTTCACCTTCATCCGATCTGCATCTTTTTAAAGATTTTTAAAATTAATTAATTAATTAATTAAAGAGTGTGTGAGCCAAGGGGGGTGTGTGGAGGGGAGAGACAGAGGGAGAGGGAGAGAGGAAATCTCAAGCAGACTCATCTCCCATCTCACAACCCTGAGATCATGACCTGAGCCAAAATCAAGAGGTGAACCATGAGAGACTATGGACTTTGAAAAACAATCTGAGGGGTTTGAAGTGGCGGGGGGGGGGGAGGTTGGGGTACCAGGTGGTGGGTATTATAGAGGGCACGGATTGCATGGAGCACGGGGTGTGGTGAAAAAAATAATGAATACTCTTATGCTGAAAATAAATAAAAAAAAAAAAGAGTTAGATACTTAACTGACTGAGCCACCATAGCACCCCCTATCTGCATTTTTGAACCACGATTGTGGCTCCTCTAGATAATTTACAGTAGGATGTCATTTTTAACCAATTCTCTTTGTTTGGATTCCTTAGTCCATTTGTGTTTAGTGTTATTGATATGATTGGATTTATATTGGTGATTTTGCTTTATTATCTATATATGTCATGTCTTTTTTCCTTTAATTTTCCTTTATTGGCTTTTTTTCTATTAATTGCATATTTTCCCTTGTAAAATCTTAACTCCTTTAATGATTTAAAATTATATACTTTTAAATTGGGGGGATTACTTTAGGAATTATAATGTATGTTTTAACTTACCAGAATCTACTTCAGATATATACTGATTTAGTTATAATCCAATATAAAACTTTACTTTTAAAGAGCTCAGTCTTCTCACTTTTTAATTCTATGATTTATACATGTAATATCCAGATAGGTCAATCATCTAACACTATTATAGTGTGATAATTACTTATATAATATTATGTCTTTCAAAGAGCTAAGAGAAGAAAATAGGAAAGCATATATTTATAGAGTTTTTAATGTTAACCTCTTATTTGGTTCTCTCTCTTTCTACCTGTGGATTTGAGTTATCATTCTGTTATTTCATTACTCCAAACTCCAGTATAGCTTTGTTACTGCCTCTTTTGTGCTGTCATTGGCAATTATATTACATTTATGTATATTATTATACCAGTAATAGTTATTTACATATTATTTTAGTCAGTTGCCTTTTAAATCAGTCAGTTCCCAAAGAAGCAGTATTCAAGGTGGACATTTAAATAATCTTCAATCTTTCTCGTTCTCTAGTATTATAATTACATATCTTGCTATGTTTCTTTGGAAATGTAGATTATTACAGCACCGACTGTGGGTTAAAAAGGATTTTGTGGAATCCTTGGTAAAATAACTGCCAGTTATATCTGTGTGGGATATGTTCAAGTGTATTCTTAGGATAAATAGGATTTTCTTTCTTTTGAAAAAACTCTATGTTACTCAGCTTTAGTAATCACTGTGAGTCTTTGGGAAGGTTACATAACTTCTGAGTATTAGTGTTCTCACCTCAAAAGATGATGGAGATTTAAAGAAAACATTTGAAAATCCCTTAAAGTGTTGCTTGGCAAAAATGAGAAACCCATGTTTGAGATGGTTAAATTAATCTTATATCAGTAATACTAACAGGATATAACTTCTACCATGTATATTTTCCCTTATGGCAGTGTACCTGTTATATGTTCATTTTCTGCCTTCATGATATGGCTCTGGCCCATCTCTTGCAATGCATAGTCTATTTTTTGTAACTGAGGAAGGTTCGTTGATTAATAAAGAAAACAGTAAATAAAAATGACTCAATTATTATCTTTAAAAAAATAAGCAAATAATTATATTGTATTTGGCTTGCTTTTCTTTACTTTTTTGGTTGTTTATTTATTTATCCTTACCTGCCTTTACTGAAGTTCTTAGTATTTGCGTTTGGATTTGGATTACTACTTGATGTCACTTGCCACTTACTTTTATCCTGGAAAACTTCTTTTTACCCTTTATTATAAAGCATTTCTACAAGCATGGAATTGTTATTGGGGTTTCCTCAAAGGTTGATAAGTTATTTATCTCTTGTTGCTTTTGAGATTTTGTCTTTCGCATTCAACAATTCCACTATAACGTGTCTATTTGTGAATGCCTTTGTTTTTTGGTACCAGAAGTATGTTTTTTAAAGTTTTGCTTTGTTTTCTTCTCTTTTTTTGAGAGAGAGAGAGGCATGAGCAGAAGGGGAGAGGCAGGGGGAGAGGGAGGAGAAGCAGACTCCTGCTGAGCAGGGAGCTCCAAGTGGGCCCATCTCAGAACCCTGAGATCATGACCTGAGTCAAAGGTAGAGGCTTAACCCACTGAGCCACCTGGGTGCCCCCATGGTATTTGAAGTTATGTCAAGCTCCAAGCTCATTGAATATATTTCTCCTATGTCTGAAGGGCTTCATTACTCCTTATTATCTTACCACAAATACTTAGCTCACTTACATTGAAGGCCCAACCCCTGAAGGCACTTTGGAGTTTCAATAAGAGTGTGGATGTGAATTGAGCTTAATTACAATTGCAAGTAAGCAATTCTATAGGACAGAAGGATAATAGATGAGTTTCCTTCCCCAATGTATGTGATTTCAATATTATCTTGATTAACTCTGAATTTATGATTTCTTGAAAGTATATTGACTGTTAACCACCTGTAGTGAAGCACTTCCAATGTATGTTCTTATCGCACAATTTGTACCTTCTTTACATAATTCATTACTACATGTAGTTAAATAATGCCCATCTAACAATGGATTTCAAGTTCTGGGGTGTCTGGGTGGCTTAGTTGTTTAAGAGTCTGACTCTTGATTTCAGCTCGGATCGTGATCTGGATTGTGAGATTGAGCAGTGGTTTGGGCTTTGCTCTGGGTGAGGAGCCTAAGATTCTCGATCTCTCAAATCCTCCTCTCCTTCCTCAAACCCCAGCCCACTGTGTGCACCTCTCTCTCCCTCCAAGGGGAAAGAAAAAAAAAAAAGATTTCAAGTCCTAATCCCTGGAATTTGTAAATGTTACTTTGTTTAGAAACAGTCTTTGTAGATCTAATTAAGTTAAGGATATTGAGTGAAGAGATTAGTTTAGATTATCTAGTTGGGGTTTAAATGCTTTCAGAAAAGATGTGTCGAGAGAGAGAGAGAGAGAGAGAGAGAGAGAGAGCATGTGCATAGGTGTGAGACAGACAGACAGACACACACACAGAGGAGATACACCAAAGAGGAGAAGGCAGCAGCAGATGGCCTCCAGAACTGGAAGAGGCGAAGAATGGATTCTCCCTTAGAGCTTCCAGGAGTGCGGCTCTGCCCACATCTCTGAATTTCAGCTTCTGGCTTCCAGGGCTATGAGGGAATAAATTTCTCTTGTCTTCTCTTTCTCTTGTAATTGAATTCTCTATTTTATTTATCTGGGAATGTCTTTACCTCACCTTAATTTTGGAAAAGTCGTTTTTCTGGATATAAAATTCTTTTTTAGCAGTTTTTGTTGTTGTTATTGTTTTTGGTTTTGGTTTATTTTTCTTTCTTTTTTTTTTTTAGGTTCAACACTTTGAATATATTGTCCTATTTTTTTTTTTTTTTTTTTTGAGAAGTCAGCTGACCTTGGTAACTTGAGCATCTCAGCTACTAGGGCTTGGCTGTGCTTGGTCTTTCTGGTATACTTGTTGAAGGAATGAATAAATGGGCTGTGATTCCCCCATCACTCATAGTTTATTAACTGTAGGACATTACTATATTTCTGGTTGCCCAGCAAAGGAACTGAGAAGGAACTGTAAAAGTTTTATGAATAGGAAAAAAGAAGCCACAATTTTGTGGGTGGTTTTTGCCTGTGGGTCGAGTTAGAATTTGGATTTCTAGGCTAGAAACAGTGGGTACTCTCTGAGGAGTAGGGGGTAGCCGGGGTGATGGAGGGGTGGGCATCTGAAATGGTGTTTAATTACTGTACAATAAGCTACAACAGTTTTTCGGGCTAGTCATAGCCATGCTTGATGCAGCTTCTCCGTGGTTTCCCTCCATATTGGTCTTGCATCACAAGGCAATAAGGGATTATCCATGGGGCCCAGTATAGAAGCGATGCTGCAAGATGTTAAAGGAGAGATGTGAGAAAGGTCTAAAACCCAATGACGAAACACATGCATCATAGGTAATTGAGAGGAAGTGCTTCAGATTTAACAGAGATAAGATACCATATGGTTTGACCTTACGGGCAACTTATAAATATTTGACTATATATATTTATCTGAATATATATGTAGTTATTTAAATATAGATATACATATATACGTATATATGGCTACTTGAATATATAGCCTCAGACATTGCTGCTTCTGAGTCCTATTCTACATCAGAAAAACAAAAACAAAAACAAAAAAAAAACAAAGTCAAACTAAGAAAAAGGACCAAGTGACTTGTTTTGAGTTTTGCAGTGAGCATCAGTCTGCTGGAACTACTGTTCAAAGAGGCTTTTGCCATTTGACTCATTGACTGCATAATGATTTTGCTCAGATTAATCACCCTCTTATGCGGTCTGCCAACATTGATGGCTATGTCACGTTACTTCAGCTTGTGCTTCAGGGTCCAAAGAAGAACACTGTGTCTGTGTATGCACGTGCGTGCAGGTCTGTGTTTGCAAACAGGAAACCCATTCCCGAAAGAGTAAATTTCTTTTTCATCCGATTTCCAATTTCCTATTCTTTTCTTATACATTTCTTATTTTCTGTCATCTATGGGAGTGTTTGTCTCTTTGCTACACTTCCCCTCAGCCCGCCGTGGCTTAGACCTAGTGTGTATTGCCACCCATATCAAATTCTATTTCTTCCAAGAAGCTACTTCAGCCAGAGGTGATATCTTTATTCTTTGAACGCCTGTAGTATGTTGCTTGTATGCTTACATTTTTATCATGATGGTCAGAATGACAAGAGTCACTATTTGTCAAGTGTTCACTATATGCCTGCCATAGGGTCACATCCTTTACCCAAGTTACCGCATTTAATTCTTACAATTCTGTGAAGTGAGCTCTACTATCTCTGCCAATTGAGAAAACTGAAATTTGAGAAGACTGAAATTTAGGGAAGTTTAAATGACTTGCACAAGACATAGAATTTCTGAGTGGAGAATCCTAAGTTCACACCTAGATAATTTCTATAGCTTTCATTTTCAACCTTGAACAATTATCGTCTCTTAGTCCAACCTGATAGCATAGTAGATGTATTTTCTTTCCCAGATTATATGATGTCTAAGGAAAACATCCTATATTATTTCTTTTCTTTCTCTAATAATGGCTTCCAGTACCTAGCAACTCAATAAATACTGATTGGATGAATCAATAAATATCTAGAATGAAATTATTGTAATAAAAATTACTGAGCCTTAAAATATATTTTGGAATAATTTAAGGAAGTTATGCTGATGGCTACAAATGAGTCATTATAAAACTTAATAAAAAAAGAGGTTATTTATGGGTAAGCATGATCATTATGCCAAATATCTTTTTTCATCTTTCTTAAAGTTCTGTATGCAAACAGTGTATGAAATAATGCAATACAATATTCACTCACAGTTTTTGTAAGTTTCCTAGCTGGATGATTTGGTTTGGTTCAGTTTATCAAAATGTTTTCGTTTTATTTTCACTTTATGTGTTAACTTTCTGTCCTTTTTTTTTTAAATTTTGTTTCCAGGATGGTGTAGGGGTGGATGAGAAGCTATCTTTGCGGCGGGTAGCTGTGGTTGAAGATTTCTTTGACATTATCTATTCGATGCATGTGGAAACAGGGCCAAATGGAGAACAAATTCGGAAACATGCTGGACAAAAGAGAACTTACAAAGCAGTAAGTTAAAAAAACAAACAAAAAAAGAAGCAAAAGGCATGCATTTTGAAATTTGGTATTATGTATGTTGATGTTGGGTTAAATATTTATAAATATTCTATCTTCAGTATAAATGAGACTATATCATGGTTACACCCAACATTTAAACTATTATGATTAACTGATTCTGTTTTGGTCAAATATTCGTGAAGTCTATTCCATATAATTGAAATCTGTCTCTTGCACTCTCATTTTGTTTTCTTTAAATATACATAAAATGTGGTAGTCCCAGTCAAATGGCCACAAATGGGAAGATGTATTTGTGTTATACATTCAATATGTATTCAAATCATGATATATGGATTATGGACTGGGATATATGAGCTTTCATACTACCACTTTAATCTTAACCTTTCTTCCCCTTCAAATCATATCAGTATGATCAGGTATTTCCTATTTAATCTTATATTCCCATGAATAAGGAAATTTGATGTTTTTTTCTTGTGTCACCTTGTATTAAATACATTTATCCTAAAGAGTATGCATTTCTTAATTTTCCAGAATAGAGAATTAAAATATATGTGTTGTTTTCATAGATCCAATGCCCTTGAACAGTTTAAAATGAAAATATACAATGTTTTTATCATAAATTATATGGAAAACATTTAATTAACTGTTAAATATTGAAATATATATATATTCTCAAAATGGAGTTATATATTATTTCTAAAGTTTCTAATTATATTTACAGTTTGACCTAGACAGTTTAATCTAGCTTTTATTTAATCAAACATTTTATGAAATCATCTTATAGATCTTTCATCCTTTCTAGGAAAATTGAACAGTAAATTATTCTTTTCCAATATGAGCAAAGTATACATCAGAAGTGTTTTATCAGCAACCAGAATAATATCCTTTTTTAGAATTCTTATTGAACTTTGCTTTTGGCTACCTTTTTATTGACTGTTTTCAGCTATATTGATACACAATATCAGTCTGGATCCATTTTTTTTTCAGATACAGAAAAATGTGTGAAATGCTCAAAGTTTCAAATACAGGTACATATGTTTGAAAATTAGCTACTGAGCATAAGAAATAGCTTCTTTTCCATAACTATTTTTTGCTATATTTCCAGGGTCATATTGAACCTTTGTAGTTGCATAATAACCCCTAATACATGTTGTATTTATCTCTCCTCTATGGTTTTGTTTCTTGGCTGTTTCCAAATTGCATGGTTTGTGGGCAGGCACTATTGTAAGTTTCCTTACATAATTCTGCCACATAAACTTTCTTTTGACTTGCATATCCTAGGAGACATTCTTATCATGACTAATGACAATGGCCTAGCTTCTTAAAATAATCTTATATAGACTAATATTCCTGAACATACTCATTTTGCTTGTCTCCTAAGCTAGGGTTGTATCTTTGGGTATTAACAGGAAACAAATATACAATGATTTACTAATATCACTAACTGTGTACTCTGATAATCATGCATTTTCATGAGCTAGCTGCCTGAACTGGATAGAACTTTGTAAGGTAGGACTGCATAAGTTCGGCTGTGAAATGAGAGCAAACAAATAAACAAACAAACAATCAAAAAGGCTTCATTGTCAGTAGTAGTGTGGCAGCCAAATCTGTTTCAGGGCCAAAAGCAATTTAAAATGATTTAATCTTTGGAGTGCTTTTATTGGAGACCTTTAATTCATACCATGACACAGACCCAGGTCTCTCACCCTACTTTCTTAGGTGAAATGTAGGGAATGTGATCCATTGCCATTATGCATGCTAGACACATCCAAGAAATTGGTAAACATGTTCCTGACATACATCATTTTGCATTCACATTATGAAGACATTTTCTGCATTTTGGGGTGGAAATACCAACTGTGGATATACAAGCAGCACCGAAGCATTCTCCATTCCCTCTTGAGAACATCCTATTTAAAGATCCTTTCCCCAGTTTATTTTTAATTTCCACATCAAAAGTACTTTTCTAATATCACGAATGTTCTTTTTGGCATGATCTTTTTTTGCCTTCCGGTATATCTTAATTGAATCCTAATTAAGAATGATTTCCATTTTATAGAGTCATAATACATCATAGAAAAAAAAAAAAAGAACTGCTCAGTGCCAGGGAAACCATACATACCACTCTACAATAGAGTAAATCTAATGTTAGCATTTCACATAAATATTCAAGTAAATGGGGCATAAGATGAAATGCAATTTGAAATGGAATTGGGTTAGTGGTAATAGGGCCCTAGACTGTTGGATCAATGTTGAGTTCTCAATACTAACACTAGAACTGGCTAGTCGTTGGTAGAATTAGCTTGATACCTATCGCAATTAGAGTGGTTTCAATGAAGTTTAAGATTTTTTTTTTTTTCTACTTCTAACACATTAGTCATAGCGCATGCATCATTCTCTTTATTGACCTTTTTCTCCCTTTTCCAACATGGCCAAGAAACCATACTTATACAACTAATCATTAAAGCGTTTCTTATTGTTTTAATAATATTATCAATAGATTTAGTGGTCATTTTATTTACTTTGCCTTTTTTTGCAAATCTTTCTATGTTTTCACTCTGCAGGAAATGGTGGTCCTTTAATAATGGATTAACTTTTGAATGCTATTTGTTTTTACCTATCTGCAGTATGTCATTCCTTGAAATATCTAGGCATTATATGACTTAACTATTATTGCAATCTGATCTGACTATAGATAAAATTGGAGGGTATGTATTCTACTACTGATGAGCTCTTTTTAAAAATCCACATAAAATGACACATTTTAGGAATATGTAAAGGCTATCATAATTGTTTTTTTCAGTCATTGGGAGAATTCTAGTGTCTTTTGGGTCATTTTTTCCCCCTGCATTTGTCCTTGTGTATATATGAACTATTACTGCTGCACTGAATGTGTTTTCTTCAATATATTTGACTATGGTCAGCTTTGGATTATGTACATTAACACAGCAGAGAGAAGCGATGGCCCATTCGAGTATCACTTATATTTGAATTTAAAATACATCTTTGTACTGAAAATTGAATGCAAACAGGCTTAGCAATTTGGAAGGTTACACCAAAATTAATGATGTAGTATTGTACAAAATTACTGTGAGATGTTGTCTTCCAGTACTTAATTCTCAACTTCTGCCTGAGCTCCACCTTTGGGAATATATCACTCTTCTCCAGTTGTCTTTTTTATTCATTTATTTATTTATTTATTTATTTATTTTAAACATTTTTTTTTTTAAGATTTTATTTATTTATTTGACAGAGATGACAAGTAGGCAGAGAGGCAGGCAGAGAGAGGAGGAAGCAGGCTCCCTGCTGAGCAGAGAGTCTGATGCGGGGCTCGATCCCAGGACCCTGGAATCATGACCTGAGCCGAAGGCAGAGACTTTACCCATTGAGCCACCCAGGCGCCCCTCCAGTTGTCTTTTTTCACATGTATTTTATCCCAGCCTTAGCACAGTTGCCCTTCCAGTAGCATAAATTAGGGTCCGATTAGAGGATTAAGTTTCAGAGCTTTTTCTTCTACATGTAAAATTAGAGTGACTGGGGGAAATCCAGGAGCTAAGGGTGAAAGTCAGTATTTTCCGTAGTGAGAAGAGTCTGCATATAAATATATATATGTACACACATGCACGCATGCACATACACAACTTGTAGTGTGGTACCGTAAACCTACATGTATTATTCACATACATTGCTGCCAATAATTACATTCATTTAATTCAGAGTGGAGAACATATGCTAGGGCTAAAAGAAAATAGGCCAGAAGCCAGACAAATTCAGTTTCAGATTTCAAATCTAGCACTTCCTATCTGTGTCAGTTTTGGCAAATTATTTACTTTTTCCTCCTCCTGTTTAGAGGGAGGTAATAAAGTGCACGGTGTGGGGATATAAGTGAGTTCATATACATAAAGTGCTTGGTGTATGGTCAACTTTGGAATGATGTTATGTTGCTTTTATCCGGTCATTACTCATGTTCCAAGCAGAGGGACAAGCAGGACCATTAACACAGCTCTGCCATCGCCCTAGTTCCACTTATGGATACAATTTCTTCTGCCCACCCTGATGTCTCTGTGTTGGGAGAGAAGAATAATAAACGCCTCATGCATTCTTTTATGTCAGACTTTAGACGTCAGCATCCCTGCGAGGTCCACTGTATAAGTTTTATCAGAGGTTTCACTAGGCACTCTGCTTTTTCCCAAGTTTAAGTCTATTAAATTAATTTCAAGTGAACTTTTTGAAAAATTTTAAAATTGTCTCTCTTTAAAGAATGTGTTTTCAATATGAATTGAACATCCCTCTCTAGGGACGTACTCTAGAAAAACAGCATATCATGTACAATATCCACATTCCTAATCTGAAAATTTAAAAATGTACGTCTTGTCTTTATCTGATCAGATCTAGAACACTTAACCTCAAGACTTTAGTTAGCATAATTTTTTAAAAAGATTTTATTTATTTATTTGAAAGACAGAGATCACAAGTAGGCAGAGAGGCAGGTGGAGCTGGGGGGAAGCAGGCTCCCTGGCGAGCAGAGAGCCTGATGTAGGGCTTGATCCCAGGACCCTGAGATCATGACCTGAGCTGAAGGCAGAGGCTTTAACCCACTGAGCCACCCAGGTGCCCCAGTTAGCATAATTTTTGTTCTCTTCTTTTCTTAAATGCTTTATTGGCTTAGTGTTTCCGCTGCTAAATAGGATATTTTAACTTGCACTGGTTTCTGCTGATTTGTTACATAAAATTTTCTAGAGTTCTTGTCAACTTGTAATGAGACTCATGAACAAAATTTGTAGCCATTGTGGTGTGAAAAAATTACACTATATTAAAATTCAAGAGTTCCAAACAATTAATTTAACTTCTTTTTGGCTAGGCTACCTTTCAGTTTTCTTTAAACTCTGAAGGAACAACACCAAAAAAAAAAAAAAAAAAAAAAAAAAAAAAGGAGGTGTGTCTGGGTGGCCCAACTCTTGATCTCTTGATATTGGTGGAGGTCATGATCTCATGATCCTGAGGTCAAGCCCCACATCAGGCTCCATGCTCAGTGGGGAGTCTGCTCAAGAGTCTCTCTCTTCCTCTCCCTCTGCCCTTCCCCCTACTTGCTCTCCCTCTGTAAAATAAATCTTTTAAAAAAGAAAAAACTCTGAAGGAATAACACCAACAGTAATAGTGTACATGGGCCATTACTGTGCTGGCGAAACAATGGAGGTAGTAACCAAAGTGCATAAATTAGTTGGCACCAGATATGTGGAAACATAGGGAATTATCCTGCTGTTATAGAGGCACATTGGCTGAGAAACATAGTGTAGAGATAGAACATTTTGGTTCCACCATTATCTAGAAAATTCTTCTGTAAATAATTATAATGATGATGATAAGAACAATAATGAAAAGGATATGTAGTCATTGGACTTTGTATTTCCAGGAATTTAAAAGAGCCATCAAAGGGAAAGCCCACAAAATACCACCAAGTGTCAGCAGATGTTCACTGCTCTGCTTTTTTGTTAAAAAATTTTTTTGTAGTCTGAACCATGTTATGAATGGGCAGCTTCTTAGTTACGATTTTAAGCTGCAGCACAACACATGTGGCTGTCCCACCTGTGTGTGTTCTCGTCTGGAACCTGATGGCTTTGCTATATATCTCATTTGTTTATTTATGGCTTTTCTTTTGCATCTTGGTTGTAAACAAATATGATCGTGTGACCATCAGCATTGTCTGTCTTGTGGTCCTAGAGTCTGAGACAGCGTTTAATAGGATTTGCTAGATCTTACTGTTGAAACAGATCTACCTATCTAGTTCTGTGATTAGTGCCAGGAGGCTTTGCTCTCCAAATATATTCCCTTCCCTATCACAGTGCCTCAAGTTTTCCAGTTAGGATTTAATTTATTTGGGTGAAACCATTGACCCCTATATCTTTATTTGGACCTCAGATATCCTTGGGCAGAAAAAGTTGGAGAATAAATTAGGCTGCTAGCTGTCATGGACATTTTGTATGATCATTTCATAAACTTGCTTCTGTCTCCCGTGTTTAGCTGGATTTAACTCGACCATAAAGGAGTTGACAGAAAGGGAATGGGGGATGAGCTAAGTCAACATTCCTACATCTCACACCCCAGTAGTGTGGGATCTGCCTGATTTTTGTTTGAATCCCAGTGCAGAATTACATATCATAGCTTTTGAAAGGTGTATGGTGTTTGGAAGTTGAGAACTCAGGTCATCAAGACAAGGATAAAAAGCCTTTACACACCTCATTTGAAAATCTTCTCCAAAAAGAGGGAACCATTTTTTTTTTAATGAAATATTTTTAAAAGATGAGAGTACTGTTCAAAAATAGATAGGAGAGCCCTTGTTGCATGAGCACTGGGTATGTAAGTATGTATGTGATGTAAGTATGTAAGTGATGAATCTCTAAATTCTGCACCTAAAACTAACTGGAATGTAAATAAAAATTGGGAGGAGAAATAAATAATAAAAGTAGAATGGAAGAATTAGATTTAAAACTATAAAATTTAAATAAGATTTCCTAGTAAAATTTCTCTTCAATCATGATTTACTAAAAGAATATAATGATGTGTGCTTCTGCCCTTCCTATTTCCTTTTGCCAATTTGAATTCTTCCTTTCCTGCCACAGATCCAAGTGCATGGATAGGGTGTTACTGAAGATAAGTGTTGGGGGAATATTCTGTGGGACTTAGAAATTAATATTATGTCTGTAAGCCATCTTCTTTGACTTAATGTGTGGAAATATCAAAGCAAATTAATATAGAAAATAAATATAGGTTCCTGTCTTTTTATATAGATGACATTTTTATTTCATTATTATACAAACTACAGTGTCTTAAATAAACAACTGTTCTGGATATCCAAGAAGAGATAAAAAGAAACCTTAAAATGATTCTAAATTCAAATATTTTTGTAGACACTCTTTAATCTTGAATTCAGTGATAATGTTATATAATAATTCAGTGATTTAGAAGTATGTTTTACAATGAGTTTATCTTTGAGAGTTTGAGTACAAAATATTACTCAATTATAGATATTTTATGCTACTTTTATGAGGTTCCTTTTGTTCATTTGTTTTTGTATTTTATGACAAGAGTAGATGTTTAAAAAAAGAATCACACAATTACTGCTGATTGGGGGGACCATGTCTCCACTGTATAAGCACAGTTAGCCAAAGGCCTGTCCCACAGGAGGTATTCAATAAGTACTTGTTGAAGGAATAAATTCTTCTGGTCTTTGTGGAAATCCTTGCCTTTTTAATACCAACTAAATAGTATAGAGATGTTACTATAAATAGAAATAATGAAATAAGATTAGTTAACTTGTAAGGTTGTAAGGCTGTAAATCATGGTTGTAAGGAGTGAGCATTGCCCAGTCCATGTTTACACTTAACAAAACCCCAGATTTATGCAGTTGGTTCTCAATAAGGTAAAATAAAGTTATCAAACACGAGGTTTCTCATTTGCTTTTCAGGGAAAACTTCAATGCTCCTTCTTTGAGGTAGGATGTAAACACTTTACTTACTTTTCCAGAGATTGGTTTATTTTTATCAGATACACATTCAAACCTATATATTCTGCACATACATATATAGGTTTTACAGAAGTGATTTATAAATATTGGAAACAGCCATTAAATTCAACATGGTACATATTATATTAGATCCACTTTTATGTTAGAGCAGCCCTATTGTTTTTGATAACTAAAAATAATACTCAGCCTAATAAGTCAGATGTGTAAAACATCTCAGAAGGGCAAAAAAAAATAAATGGCCTGGCAATTAGAGTTATTAAACAACCATTCTGAAATAGAAGACTGGTATACCACCATTCATCAAAATTGATTTATTTCTCATATAGGTATAGTCAGAATTATCACAGGTGGGCAGATTAATAGTGCAAATCCATTATACTCAGAAACTGTCTTTTCGGTAGTGGAGATCATCCAAAGACATAAGAGCTCACTGAAACTGGTTAATCATCAACTTATGTCACAAACCTTGTCATTAATAATTTTTGCATTAAACGATAAGGTCCCAGTGAATAGATACAATCCTGGAAAGGGAATTAACCTTTGAAGAAACCATTAACTCTTTGGATCCAGCCTAGTAAATTGCTCCTTCGGTGCACCCTTGTGGTGAAAGTGAGCCAATGCAGCTTTCCGACTAGGGATGATTCAGGCCTCCTAGCAGTTGATTCTCACTCAGATCCAGAGGTTTAGGTATTCCTGGGTATGGTCATCGTATAATAAATAAAATCTCCTGAATTTTTTCAAGCATATGCATGTGTATACCTGTATAAATACCCCGGTAGGTATTTAGTTGGGATAAAATATAGCAAGAAAAAGGTATAGGATGTCAATGACTAGTATGAGGTAATATAGAGAAAATGGTGCCAGTTTTGATGTCAGCCAGACCTAGTAAAAATCCCAGATTAGGTGACTTCTGTAGGTCTGCGTCGGGCATGTATTATTTGAAGGATTTATTTGAGGCTCAGAAATAATATATGTCAAGGTTTTAACAGTAATTGCTTCAAACGTGATTGTAGTGGATGGAAACTTGTTTTTCTTTAAAAGGTAGAGTTATGTGTGGGATGACAGATGCTATAAACAGCTTCCTATTAACTAGAGTTTGAAAGATCTATGTCTTTCTTTTGTCATCTGCACTCCTGTTTGGCCTAGGGATAACATCCAGCCATGTCTTCATTCTCGACTTTCTCAGAATTGAGATTATTAGTCACTAGCTTTATCGGCAGCAGTTTTCATTTCATGATCGGTAACCAGAAACAGCCTTTGCCTATTCCGTATCTGTTTACCTGTTCTACTTCTCTCCCTCCCCTCCCCCTCATTTTTCTGGCAATGTCCTCTCTGGGTCAGCACAAAGCACAGCAGAGCCATGACTCTGCAACTTGGTCCCAGTAGTGGGAAAGGACGTATATCCCAAAAGAAACTGACCTAGCTGCTACTTCTGAGAATTTGGAATGCCCACGGAGAAATTTCTATCTTGGTATGCTTTTTCTCTTTAGTAAAGAATATGTAAGCATGGTATTTTTTGTCCTATGTACCCACTAGTTGTATAATTATTTGTGTACCTAAGGCGATATTTCTCAGCTGGGCACCGTAGGCTTCTGGGCAAGCAGTTGGCTTTGTTCAAAAGCTCCAAGCCATTTAACATCCTTTGTAACTGAATGTGAAGTTCCAGCCACACCAGCCCCGCTTCCTGTGAAAATCAGAACGCAGCCCTGTTCTTGACGTCAGGTCACCCTGACAGCACAGTCAACACCCCAAGTTGAGAGACATTTTCCGAAGGAAACCACGTGGCCAGTTTTCTACTTAGTATCTCTGAATATTGTTTTCATTATCTACCAGTTGTTGAGCAAGTCAAGAATTCACAATGATTCTGCATCCTGGCACGTGGTTAGCCTCTCCTGATTCTTTGGTTTTCCTGCACAGATCTTTGAGGGTTGTGTAACTTCTCAGACTCCCTCAGAGTGAAGTCTAACCTTCTCCAATTTCTTCCATGTCCCCTCAAATGCCTAACTATTGCCTGCTTTGAGTAACTGCAGCAACAGTATTCTTAGGTACTTGTTTGAAAAGAAGCTCTGTGTCCCTGCTGACCAGCAGGAAGTAGTCAAGGTAAACTTTAACAGAGGGGGTTAGAGTCGGAGGCAAGGAGAGCTTGAACGTGCTGATGAATTCTACACCAGGAAGGCTGATTTCTAGCTGGCCTTCCCTCAGCCCTGGGAAAAAACATTAGTATATCATCTTATACACACACTTCAAAAGAAATCAAGAGAGGAAGTAAATCCCCCCCCCCCCACTTCCCATGTGTGTAATTGTATACTTTAATGTAGTTTGTCATGCTACACGTAATTGTATAAGCATTTGCTTTGCTGAGTCATTTTATTTACATGCAATATTTAGGGATTCTCTTTATTTTACTATTAGGAAACATTCATGAAGTAAAACTTTTCACTGCCCATCTGCTCACTTTTTTTCATCTAATATAAGAATTCTCTGTGATGACAATCTGTTCCTTAACAGACAAATATTCTCACATAAGAAGCAACAAAAATAGCATTCACAACTTTAGAGATCTAGTGCCAGTTGATTTGATTATCTCTTTTGATGTTGTCTCATTTGCTCAATTGATGACTATTTTAATTATTCTAAAATACAGCTCCAAATTAAAGATGCACATCATTATAAAAGAGATAAAAGTCCTTTTTTGCAAAGCAACACTGCTAAGTTTGAACTGTAATCAATGAAGCAAAACTGTTTTCAGGAAAATTTAATTAATTATAATTAGATTAACTCTCATGCTTTTTCTTGTTTGCCTATGCCTTCATCTAGTCATGTATAAGGGTATAGGGCTCCATTCATCTGTTTTGCCCTGGAATGCTGTTACCTCTCTGCTTTCCTCCTCCGATTTCATCACGTGGTGGATTTCTGTGCTTCTGCCCAAGCTGAGTGTCTTTGCCTCCTTCCTCCCACTCTAGCATTTGCCAGTCCCCGGAGGACACCAACTTACGCCACTGCGCTCCTTTCCTTCCTCTCACACTGCGTATTTGATGCCTTTGTTTTACATTTTCAGATTGCTTTGAGCTATCTACAAATTGACCTGAACTGTCTAAAAATATCCCTGCATGCCTTAGACCTTCCTTAGGCCTTCATTTTAAATTTGACCACATACCCAGCATCTCTCAACAGCACAACAAAGATCTTTGGATTATAGATAACAGACCATTAGTGAGTTATTAAGTCAATTTTGTGGGTTGTGAACACTTTAAAAAAATGAAATAGAGGGGAACCTGGGTGCCTGGGTGGCTCAGCCAGTTAAGTCTCTGTCTTCTGCTCGTGTCATGATCCCAGGGTTCTGGGATGGAGCCCCGTATGAGGCTCCTTGTTCAGTGGGGAGTCTGCTTCTCCCTCTCCCTCTGCCTGCCTCTCCTTCTGCTTGTGCTTTCTCTCTCTCTCTCTCTCTCCCTCTCTCTGACAAGTAAATAAATAAAAATCTTTTTTAAAAAAAGAATGGAAGGCAAAAGAAATGATCAGTTTTATTTCATAAATGTGTATATGTGCTAGCTTATGATGAGAAATCTATTTACACTTGTACTGTTGGTCTAAAAAGCTGGAAAACACTGTTTAAATGGGGACTGTGATTTCAAATTGCCTGCATACTTTCCAATGATAACTTTCATCTACCCTACTTCTCACTCCAGTTCTTGGTACATTCTTAGATTTTCCTGACAAGCTACTTGTTTCAAGTTTAAAATTATGGGGCCCCTGGGTGGTGTAGTTGGCTAAACGTTCCACTCTTGGTTTTGGCTCAGGTCATGATCTCACATCTCGAGATCAAGCCCTGCCGGGAGCCCTTCTTCAGGCTCCATGCTCGGTGGAGTCTGCTAGAGTTTCTTCTTCTCCTCCTCCTTCTACTCACCCCCCTCCCCATCTCATAAATAAATAAATCTTTAAAAAAATAAAATTATTTTCAGGCTCTAACTCATATGTAGATATTTTTAAAAGATTTTATTTTTTATTTGACAGAGAGACATGTAAGTGAGAGTGGGAACACAAACAGGGGGAGTAGGAGAGGGAGAAGCAGGCCTCCTGCTGAGCGGGGATCCTGATATGGGACTTGATCCCAGGACTCTAGGATCATGACCTGAACTACAGGCAGATGCTTAACAACTGAGCCACCCAGGCACCCATCTAACTCATATTTTCATTTATCTTAGATAAATGTATCCTGCGAGATTGCCAGATTTAATAAATAAGACACAGGATGAATTTCAGATAAATAATAATTTTTAATATGTTTGCCCCGATATTGCATGTTTATCTGGAATTCATATTTAATTGGCCATGCTGTGTTTTGTCTACTACCATTAATCCTATTTAAAAATCAGCACTAGACCCTCAGGGTAGAAAAAACTGTGTGTAAAATAAACACTGTACTAAGTCCCAAAATAAGTGTAAGGATGATCTGATTTTGCCATGTTATACCCAGTTGCTTTTTTAAAAATTAGAAATCAAATTCCTCCAGTTGTGACAAATAGTACAACGCAGCTCTAGATATTCAACCAGGGCAGGTCATCCTCTTAACTAAGTGAGAAAAGCAAGGGGAACTGATGAATGATCCAAGAAGAAGGAAAATGATCAGAAAAGAAAAGGAAAAGTGGACAGTAGTATGGACTGGAAGTAGCAAACGAGAATCGTGCCAGAATCCTAGCAGATCAAGCAGTAATGCAGGATTCTTAGGAACTCACCCCAAACCTGAGAATCCTATCCGGGAGCAGTGGTGACTTTGGGGTTGAGGTGCAAATGTAGCAGCGTCCTGGTTTTGATATCGGTGAGATTATTAAGGTCCAGGAATTCACTTGGTCATATCACAGATGTTTAGGGGTCAGACCGACATAACAGAACACCAGATCTTTCTGAAACAGTAGCTAGGGTTTGAAGCAAAAATTTTCGAGGTCCAGAAGGAATGCAGACTTGATATAGGCAGACCAAATGTCTGGCTTTTTGTCTATTGATTATTACTATGCATGGACTTTTTACCTAAGAATATTTATGTTGAGTTCTGATGAAAGTATTTTTCACATTCACTTTCAGATTCATTTTTCAGATTCACTTACCAATAGGTGATTCCAACAATTTGATGTATCCAGGCACATTTGTGGTGTAGAACCATATCTAGCTGTATTCAGGGATAATTATACTGTCCGTGCATTCAGTAGGTATTTATTGAAGATGTAAATGTTTAGGTGAAAAATGTCTTCATCTTTGAAAGATGGTTTCCATATACACCTCTGCAAATTAATAATTACATCTATAGAAGTACAATGATGCATACTATGCATCTTTTTCATGCCTGAGATGCATAAAAGTGAACTTATATAAATACAAGGGCAAATCATTGGCTAGACATTTCAGTTTTGTAATACACCTAGAAAAATGTCTGAGCAAGGTGTTATAACATTGCAAACTTTTTTTTTTTTTTTTTTTTAGTAGTCCAAATTCCCTCCTTTCAAATATATTCAAAGACATACAATGACTAGAGTAGATAAAGTCAGGGTAGCCCTTGTTGAATAAGAGATGTTGCTCTGAACCAAGACTTTCATTCCCCAGACAGAGGTTTCTCTGGACCATGGTGTTGCTATTTCCTTATGAATCTGGACATATATGTCTATAAGTCTATATACTTAGACTTAGAGGTTTTTTCAATGATAGTTAAATTTTATTAGTTTTTAAAAATACGTTTTCTAGAGTTACACAGTAATGTACATTGCAGTAGCACAATGTTAAATATCACAATACTAAATATAACAAGATAAACAAATTTCACTAGGACATTATTTCTAATTTATTTTTTGTTCAGAATCTCAAGAGTATACGTAAGAGAAAATATCAGAAGTTTGGCCCCAAGGGCAAATTCTTCTATAAGTGTACTGCTTGGTGTTCAGCAACAAACATGTTTTTAATGTTATTATTCCAGTAAAATAAAAGTATTATTTTTATTTTCTAAATTCATTTTATAAAGTAAAGGCAAGAGTAATTTAAAAATAGTATGATTAGACCAGTTTTATCTGCTCTGAGGCTCAGCATCTGAAACGAAGCCCACTATATCAAGACAGCAAGGTGAGGAGTATTTTAATTTATAATGAAAGTCAGCATTGCCTCCTACTTTTCCAAATTAATGATATTTTGTAACATTAAGTTAGTTTTTGCTAAAATCTTAGTGAACTTAGGACAAAATGGTGTGATAATTTGGTGGGTAAATCTTTTGACTTTAGACATTCTGTTTTGCTTTAAAAAGTGATTTTCAATGCTTATGACTCACCAGTGTCATGTAATATCTCTATTCCAGCTCACGGGTTGGGCTTGCCTCTTAAGCCGAGAATGACTTCTCTACTAGTGAATTTCCTTCAATAATTAGAATTCTTATTCCTTCAGAAATAGGTTACTCATACTCCTTCTTGTACTTTCTATTAAAAGTGGAAGTCCTGGGGCTCCTGAGTGGCTCAGTGGGTTAAAGCCTCTGCCTTTGGCTCAGGTCATGATCCCAGCGTCCTGGAATCCAGCCTGGCATTGGGCTCTCTGCTCAGCAGGGAGCCCGCTTCCCCCTCTCTCTGCCTGTCTCTTTGCCTACTTGTGATCTCTCTCTCTTTGTCTGTCAAATCAATCAATAAATAAAATCTTTAAAAAAAAAAAGTGGAAGTCCTCTGCATTGAGTTCTTGGCTGTTAAACATTTCAACATTGTTGCAGAGCCCACCACTTCAGCCATCAGTTCTGCGGAACAGCCTCTTGTTAATTTCCTCCAGGTGGCGCTCTCCATTGTTACTGTGGAGTCTGAGGTGTTTCTTGTTGAACTTTGTAACACAAGTGCATATACTGAGAATTTGACTGCTCCTTGTATTCAGAATGTATTCAAACTTGTCAGAGCATCTTAAACTTACAAAGAACCACACACTGGGGAACTTTATAAACATTTCAGGATATTAACTTATGCTGTGAGGTTAATATTCAACTCTTTATGGATGAAACCATCTCTCTCTTTTTTAAATGCTGATAAACAAGAAAGGCCATGAAATATAGTGATTAAGGTGATAGTCTCTGAAACCAGATTATTACCCAAGTCCTTTCTCTTTACATGTTTGACGAGTCATACAACCTCTCTGAATCATAATTTCCTCACCTGTTAAACCGAGATGAGAGTGGTGATGCTAGTAATCTAACCTTAGGATTGTTGGGAGGATCAAAAGATAAAATCCATGTAAAGTCCTTGCTTAGTATAATCCAGTTATTAAGGACTCAATTAATGGAAAACTTAAAGACATATTTATTATGTAGGAAGTATTTCCTTTTGTCTAAAACAGCAACAGTGAGTAATAGTTGTCATATACTAAGTGAAAATTTTGATTTTTGAACTGTCCAGTCTCTACCATATCAGGAGCCAGAGTCCTGGAGGTATATGTGACCGTTGAATACATTTAGAGCACCTTTCCACAGAAAATGATCAGAAATTAAGCAGTTAAAATTAGAGAAAAGGCTTGGCACTGAGGAAGAAAGATGTAGGGCAAATAGGCCCGTTTTAAAATTCTTCTCTGTTAGCAACATTGCTATCAAAATTTTATGGCTTCAGTTAATGAGCTAAACTTCCATCTTGTAACTGAAACACACGGTCTGAGAAAATGCAGCAAAGCAATGATTTATTGTTATATTGTTTCGATTAACTAAGTTCTTCAATTTTTCTAACTTCTATTTATTTCATGTATTCAGCTCCAGGTAGGAATGATTTACTTCTGAAGAGAATGCTCTGCTATTCAAAAATAAATGTAAGAAAATTTTAGGAATTATATATTATTGAATTTACAAGATAAGATTTACAAGAATTTACAAGATAAGATTAACTGTGGTTAAATTAATTTAACCACAGTTGCTCTTTTATTTCATTATTTATTTTTTTATTTCATTATTATTTATATTTTTAATTATTTTATTTATTTATTTTTATTTTATTTATTTTTATTTTTATTTAATTATTTATTCATTATTTATTTATTATTTTATTTCATTATTTCATTTTTTACTTTTTATTTTTTTTTAGGTCTCTTGCCATTTTTACCCTAACTGAACTGTGTTGAGAGGAAGTTAGAATATGGCTTTATATTTGTAAGGTTTTGAAAAATTATTGTTTCTCCTTTCTTCAGAGTAGCAGGGACATTGGCAGGGTAAACTGCTCATCTTCTTTTCAATCATAATATGTGCCAGTAACCTTTTCAAAAATGGATCCCAAGTAGTTTGTTGTTGTTGTGTTAACCCACAAGTGGATGATCAATAACAGTACCCCTTGTAGGACTTGATCATGAGGCCTTCCTCAGGTGGGTCTGTTTATCATGAGATTACTAATGTTGTACTGTCTTGCTATCGAGACCAATTTCATTGTTTAATCTATCAAAAGATGCCGCAGCTCAGTTATTTTTATGTAGACGTATTACCATATTTTTTGATGGGAGAAATTGTTTCTTCTTTGAATTTATGATAATAATCTGATTCATGATATTTGGCATTATTGATGAACTCCAGTTTTAATGGATTTAGGATGTAATAGTTTAATTGAAAACAGTTTTAATGATGTCCAAAACAGAGGATTAAAGGTCTTTTGAAATGGTAAGTAATGAAGAAATATGTTGTGCGACAACATCCCACCCCTTAACCAGAGCTATTTCAAAGTTAAAAGCAACCCCAACAGATCTTCTGATGTAGCTCAATTTTCACATGTGCTGACTTTGTTCTGTGAAGATACTTTCATACATCAGGTGTTTTTGAAATGCATAGTTTTTAAAAATCTAATTTGACATTTCTATTTTCCTTGGACATTACACATTTCTCTCTCTGTTGGATAAGCCCACCGTGGTCCATTCAATTTATAGAAATTGACAAGGGTTTGGGAGATCCAGGCTTGAGTTCCAGTCCTTTGCTTACCCACTATTGTGTAACAATGGCAGTTCCTTTCATTTCTTCATACTGGTCACTCCACTTATCAGAAAATTACTGTAAAATCTGTTTAGATACTGTCTAAAATAATGAATGCCAAAGTCAATGAAAAATAGAAAGCATGGTATGAATCTAAGAAAACAAGTCTAGATTCACAGAAAAATAAAGCATTTCTATGAAAGAGATACCTCATAATTATTTACATGATAAACAGTGATCATTAGTTTGTAAATTTCAATATGGCTAGGTTCTTGTCCTTCCTTTGGATGTTAAATTTCAATTATAAGCAATATTTGTGGCTTGGCATAAGGCAGTTGTCATTTTAGTGTTTGGCTCAGAGAGACCAAGACTAATATCCATTCGTGTTTTGTTTTGCTTATTACTAACAGGAGGCAGTGTTTCTGCATGGACAAATTCTAAGTAAAAACCCTATCCTTTCAAAATATAAAGATATTTCTAAGAATACATTTTCTAGTGAAGTATTAATCTCATCATTTTCTAGAAAATGTCCTGTACTCTATATTCAAAGCTCAATTTTTATCCCCCAAACAAATCATTAGATTTGAAGAATGGGTCAAGGAAATAGACATTTATGAATGATTAGAGCATTTTATGTAATTAATTATAGTATTAGTGGAATAGGATTTCAAATATCCGAGTCAAAATATTTTTCAATTTTGGTTCCTTACTTCTAGGTTTTATTTGCTACTGTTATTACATATTGCATAAAGAATGTCAGGACTTTGATGAATGGACAGCCTAGAAGTGCGCATCCCTGAGTTTTATCATCATTTATGAATATCTATTTAAAGTTGACTTAGCATTTCAAATGTTCACTCCCAGCAGATGGAAACGGACCTTTCATTAGAGGAGGAAACATAAGGGCATTTAGCCCCTGCCTCAATTTCTAAACACGCTTCACGTACGGGCTTTCAATGTTATCTCTAAATGGGGTTACCAGAGGATACTGACAGGATCAAAAGACAGGGCTTTAATTATGGAATATACTTATTCAAATGTAGCATAATTTAAGAACTTTTTAAGACTATTTCTTCACTTTTAAAAATACTCTAAGAACTTCAGCAATGAAGGTTGCCTAGGATTCTTAATTTCAAAGAAGACTGGGAGGAAAAATTCTAGATAAGGAAAAAGAAATTATTTTCCATCTTCACTTGCATGGCAAGAGACATATTATTTCAGGAATGAGTGTGAGATGTGAAGAGTCTGTTCTCGGGGTCTTTCGTCCTTGTGCTTAAGGAGACTCCATGGTCTGTGGGCCCCCGTGAGCATGAGGTGGGAAAGAAAGGATTTAAAGAGAGTGGAATGCCTTGCCAGGTCTCCCTATAAAATGGATTTTGAACACCGAGAAAAGTCCCCCCAAATAAGTGCTTTTATCCACTTACGTAATGTGTAGTGACCTGCCAAGTGTTGTGCCAGAATAACATTGAGAGAGTAATGTGATAAAATCCTTGCTGAAATTTTTTTCTGAGATACCAAGTGGGACTTTTTATTTTTTCCATGTGCACATGAACACGAACATATTTGTGACCGTGACCATTACAGGTACTCTGTTTTTCAGAGTTAAGCTATAAAAGAAATGTAATGTGATTAATAATGATTATCCAAGCAATGGATTTGGAGCAACATAACGCTAGGACAAGTAATACAGTTGAGTCGGGTCCATGATAAACCTGTCTAGGGGGGATTCCTACACAAGTGCCTTCTTAGCATCGGGCAAAGGGCGGGTGTCTTCAAGTTCACCGTTTGCTCATCATTTTTCAATGGAAGGTTTCTCTTACATAAGGAGAGAAAGATGTAATAGAAATCCCTTATGAAAATCAATAGGATGTTCTTCTCAAATCCTATTTGTTAAATTTACTGTTTGGCCTCCTAGTTCCAGTGGACTATGACTCTGTGTGAGATAAAATACCAGGACCAGGCATGTCTCATGGATTTTTTCTTTTTTTTTTAACTTCTGAATTGTTTTAATATAGGTTTTCAGAGAGTCAGGGGAAAAAAAAGATCTCCAGTTAGATAAACAAATCAGGCAAAGGTGTGAGTTCCCTCAGTAAAATACATGAATAGGAATCAAATTGTGTGTGTGTGTGTGTGTGTGTGTGTATGTGTGTGTAGTTAGGGGAAATAACATAAGAGAAAGTGAGAATTTAGATTATGTATATATTTCCTTATTCAACAACTAATATAAAATAGTTTGATGAAATACTTCCAAATTGTTCTGTTTATTTTTCTCTCATGAGTCTTTGTACAGTATGAAGAGGGATATTTTAAAACTGAACATCAAATTTATTTTACAAATGATAGTTATATTAAAACCTTAGTAGAGGGACGCCTGGTGGCTCCATCATTAAGCCTCTGCCTTCGGTTCAGGTCATGATCCTAGGGTCCTGGGATCGAGCCTCGAATCAGGCCTCCTGCATAGTGGGACGCTTACTTCTCCCTCTTCCACTCCTGCTTGCTTGTATATCCTCTCTCGCTTGCGTCTCTCTCTGTCAAATAAATAAATAAAATCTTAAAACAAAACCCTAGTAGAGTTGAATTTTAATACCTGTGTAAGGATAATCCATGGGAGATTTTAACTGTGGACTTGCATCTTCTCTTAGGTATTCTTAAGGCTTTTTTGTCCTGATCTGGGATGAGTGATGCAAACTGATTTTATTATGAAATTCAAGACAAAGTGTGCTTTACAATTTTAGATTTTAGGGTGTGGGGTTTCTTCAGTGTTGTGGTCTTTCTACAGCATGAATAAATAAAAGTTGACCCCATCACTATTAATGGAACTGGTGCAGACTTGTACTTACTTATACACAAGGTGCATCTTTTCTTCCCTTTCTGTAAACTTAAAATACAGTAGTGTTCATAACAGCTGTGCATGTACCTGAAAAATTATCTGTAGCATTTATACCTAATTCCCAACTTATTTCTTCTTTATCTTGTATTTCGCATACCAACGTTAGTGTTATGGTGGAAGACTCATGCCCAGTATCGTACTTCTTAGTAGCACTGTCCGGGTCTCTGTTCGCTTTTATTTAGAGATATTTAACCATCTGTCAGCTTTACTTTTGAAGTTATTTGCTTTGATGACAGAAATACCTTGGTTTTTGAAAAGTTAGTATTTTAAAAATTACTGATGGCAGTATTGATTTCTAATGTGATTCTAGATCATGGTTCTGAAAATTGAAACTGTATAGAGTATAGGGAAGGCTTGCTCTGACAATCAGTGTGAGCTTTGTGGACATAAATTATGAAAGACTGATATAAGATAACAAACGGAAGGAGTGGCCAAAATGCATTTCCAATGTGTCATTTTCTGTGGAAGGGATGATTCACTGCAGTAAATATATATACGAGTTCTCTTAGAATTACCTGTTATTTTCAACTACAATGTTTTGAAAAAGCCGTAATGAAGAAAAGTTCGTTAATTCAAATCCAAAGTTTCTTGTTTCGAGTTGGGGCTAAATTATTTAAAAAATATATATATGTAAAATTGGATAAAGCTACGATGGTGCTAGCATTAAGTTTAAAAACAACGTTGACTATTTTTAATCAGGAAAATTCACTAGGCTCTCTGCACACCGTGATTACTTTTCCTAAAAGAAATGCAGAAATACAAACAGATCTCCACCCAGATGTGGTTGGTTTTTTTTCTCCTCCACATCACATTATTAGCTATTATTAAGAGATGCGCAGTCAAGTTGGATAGATATTTCTTGAAATGATGCATGATGTGCGGTGCATGCTTTCATTGTGCTTTCTGCCATTATGAAACAATGAGTCTTATTTGGAAATACAGTGATCATTTCTGTTGACTCATGCTCAGTCAGCTTATATAATAACACCTCTATTTTGTGAATCATTTCAGATTTCAGAGAGCTATGCCTTCCTACCAAGAGAAGCGGTGACACGGTTTCTAATGAGCTGCTCAGAGTGCCAGAAAAGAATGCATTTAAACCCAGATGGAACAGATCACAAAGGTAGCCACAGTGTCAAATAGTGAGATTTAAAGTAATTTTATTCATAATGGCAATTTATATCCCACATTTTTATAAGAATGTGGTAGACTGAAACAGTTCAACAAGTTGGATCATCTCATTTATTGGAGTAGGAGGCAGTGAATTTTGAATACCCACTTACAGAGGAAGTCTGTGCCCTTTCTCTGAAGAAAGGCAGTTTGGGCTGTGGCAAATTTTTTTCCTGTAATAATATTTTAACTTTCACATATTGTGTGTATTGTATGGTATGTTAAATATATTTAGCAAGGAAATTGATGTTCCATCGGTGTCCTTTCAAACCTACCAATTCCTTATTTCTGCAAGTGATGAGTAGCGCAGAGCTCCTCCACTGAGTTTTTACGTGCAGGTTATAATTTGTCTTTAGTGCTCTTTAAAAATGACGTAGATGTTTTTCCTAATCTATCAGTTTTTCTCAGAGTTTAAATTAGTCTCAAAAATAGTCCATTCCCATGTGTTGGGGTTGAATAAACAAAAAGAAAAAGATAAAAGAAAAAATACACAAATCTCCTTTTCCACTCAAGTATCACATAGAGAAAGTAGTTATGCAGCAAGGAGAAAACTACGAAAAATACAGGTAATTGTGTTTAATCACTATATTGGCTTCACCCACTGTTAGTGGGGTATCAAAAAGCTCTTCTGCAGTTAGAAATAACTAAATCTGTAACGTTCATTTGTCCTATGTACCTTTGTATAGTTCTTTTTTTCTACAACTCATTCTTGGTATCTAGAATCCTGTTTCAATGTGAACAAATTGGATCATTCTGAAATTACAGGTAGAATGCGGTATCACTTTCATACCCATTAAAAATGCTTTATTACAGATAATGGAAAACCTCCCACTTTGGTGACCAGCATGATTGACTACAACATGCCGATTACCATGGCCTATATGAAGCACATGAAACTGCAGCTGCTAAACTCACAGCAAGATGAGGTAAAATGGAAATATCTACTTCCGAGTCAGAATGAAGTTTGATAACCATGACTATCGTATTAAGCATGACAGCATTTTGAAGACGGTAATTTATTTTTTAATGAAAGGAATGTCACTGGGATTGCACAGATGGAGAAATGGACAGAAACTTCTGGTTCTTGAGAGAGAGTCCCTGTCTCAACACAGTTACCTTTGTGTTCTGTGGGAATGTGCTCGTTCCCAAGAGAGATTTATTTTTCTTTAATTGACTGCCATCAAGCTGGCCTCCGTAAAGGGCTAGAAAGTTCAGGGGAAGGTATCCCAAATGAGTGAGTATCCAAGGAAAGCATCCAAGCCTTTAGTACGAAGGTGATTTTGCCTGGAAGTCAAAAAAAGTAATTTTAATAAGAATTTCAAGTATAATAAATTTTCCACCATCTAACTCTTTCATGTGTTTTAATGCTTTTTTTTTCATTATTCTCTATATTTGTTTATCTACTTCTCTGCATTTCTAGAGATAAGTTATGGTGATCCTTCCTAATTAGAGATATTTTGATGTTTCCAGTTATTCTGTTTGATTTGTACCATAAGAATCTAGAAATGTGCTTGCTGGCATGTATTAGAAACAAGTGCACATTTGTTTACTCTTCTCTAAGATACTAATTAACTGATCAGTTTGGTGGAAATATCTCAAAGGCAGGGGCCAAGTTATATATATATATTACCCCCAAAACCTGTAGCAATGGGGGCTTAGGAAATCCCCTTAAACTGGTTAGTGGCCATTAATCAATGGGCACATTCAGATTATCAATATTAGGAATAGTTTCTCAGGCTAATACATACACTCCTTCTTAAAATTTCTCCATAACAGGAAATGTGGTTAAATACCTTTCAAAGATAGCATTATTTGGTATAGTATAAAATTCTTTCAATTTTACTTTGTTGAGCTTACTTTATTTAATAAAGCTCATTCTTTTTTGTTTTCCTCTGTATTTGAATAGGTTTAATCTTAAAACTATATTTGTAAAATTATTTTATCTCAAAAAGAAAGGGTATACTCTATGAGATGATCTGTATCTGTACAGTGGCAGTTCAGATTTTATATTACCAGATGGCTACATATAAATGATTAAACAAATAGTAATAAAATCACTGGGTTAAAGATGTGAGAGACAACTAAAAAAACATTAATGTTCATCCATCCTGGAGAATGGAATAATTATTCCCATCGTTTATTATATAATTTGGAAAAAAATTTAAAACCTCATAAACTGGTTAGAGCTGTCAAATTATTTGTAGGAAGCTCATTTAGATGTTGGTACATTTATTTCTAGGCTAAAAAGTAAGAAGATCAACTTTGTGCCAACAGTACAGCCCACATATGCTGAATCCTTCTGGCTTCTAAAACATCATAACTATTTCACACAAAGGAAGTAGATTCTTTTAATTTATAACTGGATTAGGAAAATAACTCTCAATCTTACATTTTGAAGATACCAGTTGGTTGTACACTGCCTCAAAAATATTCAGATAAGTGACTAGATCATTTGTAAAATTTTAGAAGTTATGATTATTGAAAGATAGGAAGGTGATTGAGTAAATCACATTAAAAAGGAATTCAAGTGAGATATTTCTTTGTGCTCAGTTATATTTAAAATTTATTGTGTTAATTAATTCAACAATTATTTATTGAGTACCTTCTATGTAACTGGCCCTCTTGTAGATAATGGAGGTAAACAGAGAGTAAATTGACAAAAATTTTTCCTTTATTAAACTTAATTTTAATGAGGGGGAGAAAAGAAAGGAAGTAAACAATGAAAGTATGTTTATGAGAAGATACAAAATACGATTAAGAGAAATAAAGACAGAAATGGGAATTCCTTTAGGATTACAAAATGCCTTATCTATGCTAATGTAAGATCAGTTGACCTTCTTATGAATTGTTGATGGAGTTTAAGCCAGAATAAACTTACAGGGAGAGAGTTAGATAATAATTATTAAAGACTTAAAAGTTATTCAAAGGCTTTGATTAGAAATTCGTACTAAGGGATGTGATGAATGCAAAATTTGTATATTAGGATGTTTGTTGCATTGCTGATCATGAATAATTAGAAGTATCTTCAAGATCCAATGATGAGGAATTGTCAGATTGTCACTGCCTGATATGATAGCCACCAGCCCTATGTGGATATTTAAATTTAATTGAAAATTAGTTAAATTAACTAAAGTTGAATTTTCAGTTCTCCAGTTGCACTAGCCATGTTTCAAGTGCTCAATAGCCAAGTGTGGCTCATAGTCACCTGAGTAGGGAATATTCTAGAACCAATTCTATCTGCATAGAATGGTTTTCTGAACATTACTGGCTAAATAACCAGCATTAAGAGGCGCCCCCTGGAGCTTATCAGACTGCATGTTGCAGGACCCCTACCCCAAGATTCTGATTCTAGACATAGTGTATGACACCTGGTGATCTGACTACCCTTGTGCACACTAAGGTCTGAGGTGGTGCATTTCATGGAAAGGCCAGTAACATAGGCTTTATGTTGATTTGAGCATAAGGTAACTGATAAACAGAACAAAGTTGAGATTGGTGAGAATGGTTTTCAAACAATCTTATGGAAACCCCTTAATGATTGACAGAGCAGCTTCCCTATTACGTGGTAGATTTAGATGGCCTTGATTATAGCTGCAAATTTATGAGCATAGAAGAGGACCTCTCTGGAAAGATTAATAGTAGTCGATGAACAGGACTGGTGGGGATAGAAATGGGAGGTGGGGAGATAACTAGGAGACCATTATTAATCATTTGGGAAATGGGAACACGAGATCAGAACAGTAGCAATGGAAACCAAGAGTTACATGCTATAGATCCTTTAGAGGTAAAATCTGGAAACTGAAAACTAAAATAGGATATGGAATAGATCAGGGATCTGAATTTCACACAACAGTTTTAAAAGGACCAGGGATGAAATTATTTATTACAGGAAAATATTTATTCTGATTTTTAAAACTTAAGTTTTAGGGAAGCAAATGCTATGATAATTGGCCATGGTTTTCATTATGATAAGATTTTAGTAACATATGGAATTAGGCCACACTGTGGGATGTGAAGACTCTTTTTCTGGTTATCATTCAGAGCAAAATACTCACAGAGGAAAGAATTTAGATGAATGGCCTACAGATGATCATGAATAAAATAAAACACTTAATGTCATATCAATCAAGTTTTCTGATTCTTTACTCAGAAATATTCAGTAATTTCTTTCCAGAGTGATTAACATTGCCTCTATTTGATAATAGAAAAGCTCCACAACATTATATTTTATACACTTTGCCACTTCTTATTAAAAGATAGTAATTTAATCATTTAATAATTATAATAGAACTTACAGGGTGAATTCATGCACTTAGTTTTATTAAAGGTCTTTATAAATTAAGCAATTGGATAATTTATATTCTAATAAGCAGTAGAATTGTGAAAAGAGAATTTCATAGAAAATCAAGGAAGAAAATATTTAAGAGAGTCACAGTCATTAAGCCACTCATGATAAATAGAATAGTGATTTTTTAAAAAATAAAATAACAAGCCCATTTGGTTATATAACCATTTAATTTATTGTCCACATTTTTTTAAAAGCATGCTGATATGAGTGTTATTTATTGCTGGTAAAATGTGTGTTGATTATTCATAATCCCTAATAGCAGTTTATAAAATGATTCTGTAGATCAGAGGTTTTGATCTCTTTGTGTCTAGCTTTTCTTTAAACACACATACATTCTCATAGACACATATATTTTGCACACACACTTATTCACTTGCACACATAACATATATCAGTTGGTATATATTGGAAATGCTATTTTACTGTATTACACATAGTTAGCTATTTGTAGTCTATATAATAAATGCTGATTCTAAAGACTATGTTTTTATAGAATACACAGCTATTTTATAAACACGTTGGTCATATATACTATTACATTTAAATTTATTTTTTGTATGTGTTCATAATACATAATCAACATGAATCCTGTTTTATGCTGTAGAATTTCCTATATATTCTACATAAAAATATTAAACAATTAACACTTATTATATATCTGACATTGTTCTAACTACTCTAAGTATTATTATATTTCCTTTATGTCTTTCCTTTATATCTTTATATAGCCCTATGAGATTGATGCTATAATTCCCATTTTATAGATGAAGAAATTGAGGCACAGAAAGGTTAGGTAACTTGCTTAAGGTAACACATCTAAGTGGCAGAGCATGGATCTAAATCATTTCTGTCTTGCTCTACAGAATGTGCTCCAAAATATTATTATATTGTAGACACTATAGGTAGTGTATATAGTAAATATCTATCACTTACTTATGTGTGCATATATATGTATGTATATGTATATGGTACACACTGATGACATTGATGTGCACATTGAATTCTGTTATTTTTTCTCTTTTAACATATATATTTATTTCAGATGCTTTGGATTTTCTTAGAATTTAGAATTGGAGAAAACATAATGTACCAAGAGAGAGGGCATGCCGCCGGGAGAAGTCTATGTGGCTGATTGCCCAGAGGCCTCGCAGGGTGGCATTTCCTTGCTGCATTAATGAAGAGCTAGTGCTACTCAGTAGACCCAGACATGATCAGACCTTTCGTAAAGGAAGGACTCCAAAATCACCTTGACCTGACCTATGGATCAGAATGCCAATTTGTTAGTCTACTAGAACGTTCCTGCCCCCTAACCATAGCAACTTCTTTGCTGATACCAAGATGTCATTTATGAAGCCAAGGTAACTCTTCCTATTCAAAGAAGCTATTTCTCAAGCCTGAGTGACTTCATATAAACCCCGGTTCTGGTGTATAATAGTGGGATACATTCTTTAACTGCTCTGTGCCTCGATTTCTCAGTCTATAAAATGGGATGAATCCTGGGACCTGACTCCCAGGTAGTGATGAAACTGAAATGAGTGAATGAATAGAAAGAACAGTTATCTGTAGCAGAAATGACACGACCACCACAGCTGTTGTTGATTATTAGATTAACGCTAACCTTTCAGATCAGACACTTACAAACGAAAGTGTAACCTGGTGATTTCGATTCAGTTCTTCCAGTATGTCACCACAGATTTTTCAGGCCCCTCTGCCTACATAAACCCACCATTGGCCAAAAATCAGTTCTCTAGCAGGAGTTTGCTTCAGTGAAATAGCTACAGCAAAATACCTTGAATTTGATTTAGGTTAATTTTTGGCAGGTTTTGGTGAATTGGGTGTTTGGAAAACTGGCCTTTTGATAATTTCGCCACTCGGTGAACTGGCTTTTGGGAAATAGAACTTGCACACGTCTACCCAGAACTTCTTTTGGGGGTTGCCGTGCAGTGTATGTTCGCTTAAAAGGAAAGAAGGGATGTGTTAAAACCTTGCTGTCAGTAAATGTAGATTTTCAGTCTATCCGTGTTAAGTTTGTCCATCCTGTTTGCCAATGACAATTTTTTGGTTAAGGTTTTCTTAGCGCATCCTAAGATTTTTGCTTATACAATTTTATTGTCCTTTATCTTTGGACTTAAAACATAGACTTCTCTATATGTTATATTTTGTGATTTGTTTCTTCCAGGACTTTTTTTGCTAATTAAAAAAATTTTTTTCATTATTTAGGATCATTCCCCAACTACATTCTTCCCAAACATTATTTTACTTTTGAAATCTGCCTGTGTATAGAAACATTGTTTGACTTTTCACAAGTTTTGAAATTCCTTAAAGGGAGACATTATTCCATTATTTGTTATTTTAAGTATCTATTAATAGGTTACATGTTTACGAGTTCTGTAAAAGCTTACTTACTGGCTAAACTCTAATTGACCCTGTAGATAATACGGTCACTATTTGAACGTTATATTTTATGATGTTTGATGATATTTTAAAACCATTTTCAGGATGAAAGTTCCATAGAAAGTGATGAGTTTGATATGAGTGATTCAACACGGATGTCAGCTGTGAACTCTGACCTTAGCTCCAATCTGGAGGAAAGAATGCAAAGTCCTCAAGCTCTTCATGGCCAGCAAGATGGTAAGCCTTTCAAACCGAATAAACACAACAGCAAAAAGCCGAGTTAGAATGTATGAAAACATCTCGTTCTCTTGTGCCAATTTTTTATCTGTTCCTACGGGGACTTTGTCTATATACTCAAGTTCCATTATCCACTTTCATTATTTTTAAATTCAAGTGCTTTGTTCAAAACTAGGGTGCTAGACTGATTTATAAACAGATGTTAGTTATAAAAATCCAAGCTTGCCCACGTTTTGCTCCTTGAACATAAAATGTGTCATATCAGTAGTAGTTTTGGTTTCTGTGATGTTTCCTAGCTTTGGTTTCTTGAGCCATAATAATTAAGAGTTTAAAAATGATCAGAAGAATAATTTGGATGTTTTAATTTTCCTAAATGACAAAACTGTAATTAAAAACAATTTATGTAAAAGGCCAGTTTTACCAAAGTGATTTTGCTGGGTAAGGGGATTTTTGTGGGATTTTGATCTACTTTATTCAGTAGTAAAGGGGGAAAAAAAGATCATGATCTTGGGGCACCTGGGTGGCTCAGTGGATTAGGCCGCTGCCTTCGGCTCAGGTCATGATCTCAGGGTCCTGGGATCGAGTCCTGCGTCGGGCTCTCTGCTCAGCAGGGAGCCTGCTTCCTCCTCTCTCTCTCTCTGCCTGCCTCTCTGACTACTTGTGATTTCTCTCTGTCAAATAAATAAATAAAATCTTAAAAAAAAAAAAAATCATGATCTTTTATTCCTGGGTCCGTTGGCAATCCCTGAATTATCCAGTTGTTCCTGATGGCAAGACAACTGGGAATGTAGAGAAAGTAGCCTAGGCAGTTAATGTTTTAGGTCTCCTATTTGCAGAGATCTTTGTAAATATAGAATAATGTGTGATAGTAAACGTTATCTTGCTAGGGTAATGGTGAATGAAAATGAAGGGTTGTAGAAGGCAAATGACCAATTTTATTCAACATTACTTTATGATTCCTGTAATTAACAAGTTTACATGAATTTTTTGGACTGTATAGTTTTGTGCCTACCTCTGTAGACAGGGAAATGAAACATTTTTCTTGCTTTCTCTGACAGTTGCTATGAAAAGCTTGTTGTAAAAGATTGCTGCATTTCTAGCCGCTACTAGTGATCTGCTTTTGTTGTCAAGGTTTAAGAAATCCCTAGTTTTAAGTACACCAAAAGTTCAAGGAAAAAAGAAATTTGGCAAGGGTGTTTCTTTTTCATGGTTTAGATGAGTCCAGAAGATGTTGGTGTCCTTGGCACGAATTACAAGGAAGGAGGAGCATGTTGATCAGTGGCTTTAAAATCACATCTGAGCCACTACAGAGTAGCATAGCTATTGGTATAGAAAGGAAATTTTCTTGGGAAATTTGTAAGAATAAAGTTTTTTGGTTTAGATATAAATTATCTTTTTCCTCTTCTTTTTTTATTTTTTGTTTATTTATTTGAGGGAGAATACAGAGGATGAGTGAGAGGGAGAAGCAGACTCCCTGCTGAGCAGGGAGCCTGATGCAGGGCTCGATTCCTGGACTCTGGGATCATAACCTGAGCCAAAGGCAGACGCTTAACTGACTGAGCCACCCAGGCACCCCAGTCTTTTTTCTTTTAAAATATGAGTAGACATCTTCAGATTTTGATTTTTTATTGGAAATTGTCTAGCACTGGGATTGTCATATAACAAAACTATATATCAATGATATATAACTCTACTAATATTTGTTCATGCGTTTCGCCTGTTTATGCTATCGTCTTTTTTAGTCTATAATTCTAGAGAATGTAAATAATAAGAGGGTGTGTCCCATGATGCAAAATCATGATTTTCTTGTTTGAGGTTGTCAGTTGTGGATCTTTGGCTAGGAAATAGCTGATGTGATATAAATTTATATTGATTTTAATAAAATCCAGTGGAATAATTTCAAATATTATATACTCCGAGGGGAAAGTACTTTCTCATCACATACCAATTTTTGCCTCAAGGATAAGGACATATGTAGTCGTTCCTTCTCCACCCTAAGCCTAATTCTTCCTTTATATAAGGGCATTCATACTTCTCACTGAGTTTTCTCTTTCAAGAACTTCCTTTCTTTTCCTACATACAAGACTGGTGTCATAAACGTCCTCTGTAGAAGCCTCCACTGACCGCATTGGGCCCTTCCATCCCATGCCCCGTTCCTCTGTACCATTCCCACAACACTCTTACCAGCAAAACTCATTTAAGGACTTGTCCCATCATCTCCGCTTTCTCCCTTCCACTCTTTCTACTCATCTCGGGTAAACTTTCATCCCTGTCACTCCACATTGGACAGCCCTCGGGTGCAGCCCTTAACTCTCTCTCCCCCCATGTTCACTCTCTAGATGATCCCATTGAGTCATGTAGCTTTTAATACCAACTACACCCTGATAAATCCTAAATTCGCTTCTCCAAGCCCTCATATCTATCCAGAGCTCAGGACTGTCTCCCCCAGATGGCTACATTTTAATGTTCTTCAGAAGACTTATCATTGTAGGAAATGATATTTTTTTCTTATTTATTAGCTGTTTCACTTCTAAAATGCAAATGCCATATTAATGAGTAGACCTTATGCTTTGATTTTCCTTTGAGTTGCTCCATTTGACGTAGTCTTGAATGCCCCGTTATTTACAATGAAAATATAACTTTTTACCATTATCATGATTTGCCACATAAGTTCTTTTTTTTTTTCACCTTTCCCCTGACGGTAGCATTCTCCTAGGGAATCTGTATTGGCCAACTACTGTTATCATTCTACTTTTCTCTGTACTTATATACACATACACACACATGAACATACCCAGACACACACGCAAACATATGTACATACTCAGAATATTTTCTCATCATTCTTTTATAAAAATAAGTTCATATCATTTACAGTATTCCATATCATGTTTTTCTCATCCAGTGTTACTTTTCTTTCAGAGCCTCCTATATATGAGTGCATATGTTATGAAATGCATATATATATATATATATATATATATATATATATATATATGATGGTGGGCAAAGCATGGTCCCTACCTTCATGTAACACACAACCTAAAGGAATCAAAGTGTACATGACATCACTCACATTTGATTACTGCTCATCTACCCATGTGAGGAAATTCCAGGCTCTGTAAAAATAAGAATTCACAGTAGTAAAACTTTTGTAGTTCATGTCTGTCTTTCTTAAGTTAGTGGGGACTCTGAGTGCTAGACATACATTGGATCTGGGTTGTATTACTTTCTCGTAGATGGTGTATACTGATCTTTGAGAGCAGTCAGAAGCTGGGGACTTGTGATATAATGAATCCAGTTTTGGGTGGGCAGTCCACATGCAGCTTCAACGTTGAGTAGTCCAGAATTTCTCCACTTGGGCACTACTGACATAACCTTCCTTGTTGTGGGGATGTCCTGTTAATTGCGGGGTGTTCAGCAATGTCTCTGGCCTCCACTCGCCACACGTCAGCGTTAAATCCTGTCTCCTAAATTGTGACAACCAGAAATGTCTCAGACATTGCGAATGTCTTATGGGGGGGGGGGCATGATCTCCCCAAGCTGAGAACAACTGGTGGAGGCAGAGAAGGAGGGTCTGAGTAAGAATCAGTAAGATGGAGACTGAAGAGACCTAATGAAGAACAGTTGAGAAGCAGAGGTTTGAAAAGACTCTAGGAATCGCATTCAGTCTACTTTCTGAGATCATGGAAGTGTTCTGTATTTGTGCTGCTCATAAGAGTCACTAGCCATGCTGTGGCCACCGAATGCTTGAAATATTGCTAGTGCAACTGAAGGGCTAATGCTAATTTTAATCTGATTTAACTTTAATCAGTGTTAATTGAAATTTAAATGGTCACATGTGGCTGAGAGCTACTATATTAGATGGGGTAGTCTAGAATATTGTTTTATTCTGACTGGCCGTTAAATGTCTTTCTCTGCAGCCATGGGTTTGATGTTTCTGAAGTCTTTAGAGAAATAATAGTGAAACTCACATTTTAATAGTCAGCTGGAACTCCAGTTTAATATTTGTAGAATATGAATAACATAGCATTTAAAATTTTAAATTAAAAGGTTCTGTTTCCTTTAATACTAAATGATAAATTTAGTATTGTAAAGAAATTGAAATATTGTGATTTTTAGACATCTTTCCCTATAATTATAACAGGTAGGTATAGGTATAACAAAGTCTTTATTAGACACCATATAAAATGGAGAATTGAAAATTCTTTTTTTTTTCTGCACTGTGGTTATGAAAGATTTGCAACCTAATCAGTACGAAGGGAGATAATACAAATTTGTTTGGGAGATATATGTATATTATGTGTGTTGGAGAAAGAAAAAGAAGAGAAATGTCTTGCTACTAGGTCAGATACTTAGGTAAAGGTCTAGAGGAGGTAAACTAGAACAAGAGTTTAGAAAAAGGAAAATTTATGTATAATATTATTTTTGTTTATTTATTTATTTAAGATTTTATTTACTTATTTGAGAGAGAGACACACACAACAAGAGAGGGAACACAGCAGGGGGAGTGGGAGAGGGAGAAGCAGGCTTCCCACCAAGCAGGGAGGTCAATCGGGGGGGCTTGATCCCAGGACCCTGGGATCATGACCTGAGCAGAAGGCAAACACTTAACAACTGAGCCACCCAGATGCCCCTCTTTTGTTTATTTGAAGCTTATAATGCTTCCCTAAGTCAACAACAACAACAAAAAAGGTAAAAAATGTGTAAAACCCTTGAATCTTATATAATAATTATTTTACCTTTAAAATATTGCAAGATAATTGACATGTAATGTTATATTAGTTTCTGGTTTACAACATAATGGTTCAATATAGGTATTTATTATGAAATGGTTACCACAATAAGTCTAGTTAACATCTATCACCTTATATACTTATAATTTTTTTTCTTGTTATGGGAACTTTTAGAATCTCCTCTTTTAGGAACAATGCAGAGATTGGAAATATGCAATACAGAATTATTAACTGTAGTGACTATGCCATACATTATATCCCCAGGACTTATTTATTTTATAACTGGAAGCTTGTATTCTTTGGCCACCTTTACCCAATTTTGAGTAAAACATATTAAGCTATGTAAAACTTTTTACAGACTTCAAGTAATACCTGGAGGCTAAAATCATTTAACGATTACCTAATCACTTGAGTTAATCATAAAAGCAGGAGGTCTTTGGAGCTATCATGAAATCTAAGTGGTTGATTGTGAAAGAGGTTCCCCTATGCAGTGCAATGGCCATGGTCTACAGAATTCCAAAAGGTTCTGTGGATCAAAATGCTTAAAGATGGGGGCACCTGGGTGGCTCAGTTGATTAAGTAAGTTTGGGTCATGATCCCAGACTCCCGGGGATCAGGTCCCACACTGGGCTCCCTGCTCAGCAGGGAGTCTGCTTCTCTCTCTGACCTTCTCCCCTCTCATCCTCTCTCTCTCTCAAATAAATAAATTAAATCTTAAAAATTTTTAAAAAGCTTAAAAATGTTCTGTATTCGGGTGTTCATCAATTAGTGTTTTGTTCTACCATCCATTTAAATGGATTATAAATAGAAATGTGCTCATATAGGCTTCTCTTTTTGAATCCTGAGTCTAGAAATTTGTGGGAACATCCCATAGCTCAAAAAACATCCTTTTCCCCTATTTATTTTTTTCTTAATTTGTACATTCTGAAAAGAGATGATTTATTTGTTGTTATTATTGTTATCTGAAGTTATTTATTAAAGGGTGTCTGGCAAAATAAGAGATTTAGAGACAGACTTAAATGTTTCAGTTCAAAATAAACATTCAACTTCATTTGATAGAAATATACTTTTCTAAGAACCATTTTAATTGTTTTTCTGAGTTAATATTGTATACTATTGATAGTTTTGCAAGGGATTATTTGTATTTTATTAATCTCAAAAACATTATTAGATAATCAGAAAAGGATTTCTATTTTTAAAAATGACAACAAATTGTATTTTTCCCTTTTGCCCTTTTTTTAAGATTATAGGAGTACAAAGGGAAGTTGAGACACGCCTTTAACTCTGCATATTAGTTCAATCAGCTTTTAAATTTTAAGGGATTGCAATAGAAAGAATATACATATATTTCCCTAAAGCCCTCCGTTTTTAATGATTTTGGTCATGACATCACAGAACATACTGCTCTTAGGAGAGTGTGTTCCATGTCCCCAGATTGTCTCTCAACTCAGTGGAGTAATAATAATAGATATTTTTGTATCATAGTTTTTGTTTTGTTTTGTTTTTGGTAGTATTTGGTACTTCATTCATGTATCAAACATTGACTTCTTTATGCAGTGAAGCCTTAACAACCAGCATTCTTTGTGCCAAGTAAAGCATTGTGATATTGTTTAGAAACAAAAGAGAGGGAGAAGGACTTGAGAATTAAGAATTCTCTTAAAGAGTTCACTAATGCTTTAGTGTCTACCCATGATGAATGAAAAAAAAAATATTCAAGGCAACTTTTCATTCAAAGATGTGTTTGATAATTCTATTAGATTGTAGAAATGTATAGTTCATTTGCTAGAATTTAAAAATCTCCCCCTTTCCAAGATGCCCGGATGGCTCAGTAGGTTGGGTGTCTGCCTTCAGCTCAGGTCATGATCCTGGAGTTCTGGGATGGACTCCTGCATTGGGCTCCCTGCTCAGCAGGGAGTCTGCTTCTCCCTCTGACCCTCACTCCACTTCTGCTCTCACTCTTTCTCAAATAAATAAATACTATCTTAAAAAAATTTTTTAAATGAAAATCCCCCCCTTTCTACATAATATTAGTATCCTAGAAATGTTTTGATATGCTTAAATTTATCAGATCATTTTTGAGAAACAGGAAAGAAATTGAATTAGAACTCAGTGGTTGACCTGCATACAAATATTAAACTAAAACATATATATTATGTATATTATGTATAGTATATACACATACATACACACAATCATGCTTAATTATAAGAAACTTTGAAGGATTCTAGGTTTTATTTCACTGCTAAAAAACAGGGAAACTGTTTACCATAAATATGAGTTTAGTGAAAATAAAACAATTTATTTTATAAATATCTTATAGATTAATTAAATAACAGGTAAATATTCTGCATTCTAATAATTTGAATTGCATACCTTTGAGTAAAATCTTAATTTTCCTTTGAAAGTGTTGTGGCTTTCAGTATCAAAAGGTCAGAAGATGGTTTCTAAAAGTCAGAAAAATATCTTGTTTTGAATCTTGTTAGAAAAAAAAATCCCATTGATGTCCACTTAGTTTTTCAAAGCCTAGTTTGATTAAAACAGATGACTAGAACAAATATCCTTCTCTAGAATCTAGGGTTAAATTCCTGTTTCCAGGAATGCATAAATGTTTTGTTTGGTAACATAGTAGTCTAGAATACCTTCCTGTTTAATAATCTATAGTGGGGGCACCTGGGTGGCTCAGAGGGTTAAGTCTCTGCCTTTGGCTCAGGTCATAATCTCAGGATCCTGGGATGGAGCCCCGCATTGAGGTCTCTGCTCAGCTGGGAGCGTGCTTCCCCCTTTCTCTCTGCCTGCCTCCCTGCCTACTTGTGATCTTTCTCTCTCTGTGTCAAATAAATGAATAAAATCTTAAAAAAAAATAATCCATAGTGTACTGACTTCTAAGAGTGTTAGTAAGAAACCCATCAAAACCACATTTCTATGTGAAATATTTTTCCAAGATTCTTTGAGCCCCTTTGGCTTCTGTAATGGGGATCTTTGTTCCTACTAAGATATATTATATAGCATTTATCCCCACCCAAGAAAGCATATTTAGGATCTAGGTGGCCAAAAAGGAAGCATATGTCCCATTCAGACATAGAATTTTAGTAAGTATCTTATTTGGAACTTTGAGTATACTTAGGCAAGGGTAAGTGTTGAGAGACTCAGTATTTCGTTTACTTAAACAACTATTTACTGAACCCAAGAATGAGTTACATAGTGGCATTAGAAGCACAGACATGACATGTAATTTTAACCACATGAAATTGTCATATTGGTTCAGCCTGATCTTCATGTTCTAAACTAACTTACAGAAGAACATGAAGAATAGGAAAAACAAATTGTTTTAAAAATGAGATTTCTGTTTCAGAACAATGTGCAAAGTGTATATATTGATTTCAACATTTGTAAAATGACCATCAATAGCCCTGTTTTGAGTGAAAACAGAGGGAGTAAATTTTTAAAAATAGCAAATTAGCTGTGAGATAAAAAATTTGGGAAAGAGATATGGCAGTGGAAGTTTTACTTTTCTTCTGTCCTAATTTAGATTATATGCTGAATTCCTCCTTGGAATTCATTTTATGCAGATTCTCCCCTGGAGAACTTACCTAAAAAACCCTGAAAAACAAAACAAAACAAAACAAAAAAACCCACAACAGATTCATGGGACCACCTCAAATGGGATGACTAAGACCATCACATGGGAAAAGTGTGGAGCTGGTGTTCCAGACCATACTTTTATACTCCCACATTTCTATTGGCAGTGTCGAGACAGCAACAGTCTAAAGGATATTGAGTCCTGTGGGTATGGTCCTGTTCCAATGCTGGTTTTGGCCAGTGTTATCTTCTGAATTACCTTCTGAGTAAGGATCAATACGCATGGGTTTCAATTAACACCGTTTTCTTAGTTACGACAGCTTGTTGTGTACTGCAGTTTTCTAATACTTCTGAAAATGCTCCTCATGTACTAAATTTTACAATCTGTTTGCAGTCTTTTTTATCTGGATATTGCACACATTTGGATTTAATTTTAGAACATACACACTCACAAACATACACATAACATTCTTTAACTGCTGTGTATATGTGAATAAAATTTTATTAGAAGTAGGTTTGTGACTAAAATTGCATCTAATTTAGCCAAATGGGATAGTTTCAAGTAATTATTAAAACATATAAACCAATAATAAAAGCAATTACTATTCACCATTTAATTTAGTTGGAAAATCTAATAAAACATGTTTTTAATAAAAATGATGTAAAACAGTATACTTAATATGAAATTAAATTTAGTGGTTAAATTTTTTATGATGATAAGTTTTAATTAGAAAATGTATTAAATTTTTTTTAGGCAGAACACCAAATTCCCTATTGACATTATGTTGTCTTATGTAAGTCACTTTCTTTGTTCCAAAACTTTGTTTTCCTTTAATGGCTTCTAATTGTTTAGGAAATGTTGCATAGAGAAAAAAATAATTAGAAATATATATATTTTTTTACAGAAATGTAATAAAATATTTGACTTCCCAAATTGAATCTGTTCTTACTGGTGTTAATTCCCAATTTTTAAGTTGCATGCACTTCTGGACTTAAAATACCTAAGAGTGATACAATGATGGCATTTATTCTTAATTCAGATTGTTTTAATGCCAAATTTAAAAACAATTTACGTGATAAACTAATTAATTATTCTGGGTTGAGGCAGTTATGCCAATCAAGTTTTTAGAAAGTTTTTTCTTCATGGCAATTCCTCTATAAGTAATTGTCTCATAATTGTCAGAAATAGAAAGCATCTTTATAAGTGCTATAAAGAAGATAGATAATTAGATGGACTATGTCTATGAACTGGAGGAAATTTTGATTGCTAGATTCTTTTGTAATATTATGTATGTGTGTGTGTGTGTATTTGATCATTTTAAATTGCTTTTAGGCAGTTACTCTGTTTCTAAAAGCAGAAGAAGAAATAGCAATTTGGCTTACACGTCAAACATTAATTATGGCAAAAAGATGCTTAGTTATGCATCTACTTTAAATACTTTCTTGGGGAATGTTTTCTTGTCATCAGGGTGACAATATCTGAAAGTTTACTTTTCTCTTGAATTAAAATTCTGCTTCTTGATATTTTACTCATACACATGGCTTTTCAAATAAGTGAGTGCTTGTTTAGAAATTTAACTTATTGATTTCAGCCTAAAGCTTGCTAACTGCAGACACCAATCCAATCTTAGCTGCCAAGTTCCTGGACCTCTGGAAAATTAAGGGAAATTGGCTAGGTTCCAGTCTTGAATTGGAGAGTCTAACCTGATCAGTGAAGGATATCAGATTAATTTGGAATTTTTCTTCTGGGTTAGTTCTTTGTTTTGAAGTATTTGACTTGTGCTTTGTCATGACCTTTAGGACAGTGTTCACTGGTCCATGAATGATTACATGGATCCAACATGCAATTTTTTTAGTACCTCCAGGAGATGCCAAAATTCGTTAGGATGAAGTAGCAAAGACTAGACCTTTTAGTTCTTAAATATTGAGTTTTGTTTGTCTGATAATAAATGCATAAATAAGGTAAGAATACACATGATACCAAAGAGATGTTAGAAAATATATATCTTTTGAGCATTTATTCAAATCAACTTTGAACCTATAAATGTATGTATCCAGCTCTATTATAGAATCAGAACCACTTGAATTTTACCAATTTGAAAGCCTAAGTAGGTTTTTTTTTTCCCAAGTTTTTGTTTGTTTTTACTGCCACCTGGCTAACCTTTATAAACCATCACTGTAAAGTCAACACCATGCTGTGTTTTTTTACAACTTTCTTGTGGCTCCTGTGGGTCAGCCAGCTATTACTTAAAACAAAACAAAAGAAACAGCTTTAGTCTTTGGTTAAAAATAATTTCAGGGTTGAATATTATATGTGCTGCCGAAGCGAGCACTCAGGGTTGAATAATTTGGGGGCTTTGAAGCTGGTATTTCATAAGAGTTGTACAGAAAGATAAAGCAGTTACAAAATGGTGCTAAATTGACCATAAAAATCGTTATTTACTAGGTTTACAAAGGTCATAATTAGATGATAGGTTCATAAAGGGAAAGAATAATCAGAGGATATTGAAGAAAACAGTTGAAAGAATATTTCATTGTATTCATTATTTATTTATAGTTTGTTTTCTTATCACTCTCACTTCTTTATTTGACTGAGAAGGCCTACAAAACAGTCAACAGTGTATCACCTGCATCCTTGCTCCCAGCCTTTGGAGCCAAGAAAGGGGTTTGACATATCACAGAATGTAGTTTTTGAATTAAAGATGTGTTTGAAATTTCCTCCCCATCTGCTTGCCTCTGAGATGGAAGTGCCCTCAACTCTTGAACTTAGTCTTTCTTGCCAAACATTAGATGGCAGTTGATTTTCTTACCCATGAATGAATCTTCTGTCCTTTTCACATCTCACTTTGGGGTTTCTGAGGCCTATAGCTGTCTCTGTTATCTACCTCTCAACCCACTGAGGAGCAATGGAACAATAAAGTAGCTTTGAGATCCTAAAGTGAATTCATGAACTGGGGACATCTGATTTCTTTTCTTTCTTTTTTTTTTTTTTTTTTAAGATTTTTATTTATTTATTTGACAGACAGAGATCATTTGTAGGCAGAGAGGCAGGCAGAAAGAGAGAGGGGGAAGCAGGCTCCCTGCTGAGCAGAGAGCCTGATGTGGGGCTCGATCCCAGGACCCTAGGATCATGGCCTGAGCTGAAGACAGAGGCTCAACCCACTGAGCCACCCAGGCGCTCCTTGACACCTGACTTCTTATCCCAGCTCTTCCAGTGACTACTTAAAATTAAAATCTTTGTGCAACCTTTCTATATCTGTAAATGGGAACCTCAGATAACTTCTAAGATTTATTCTAGCTCTAGAACACTCTGAGTGTTCACCCTTTGAGATTCCCTTTCTCGTCTATGACATTTTCTTTTGTTTTCATCCTGAACCATTTTCTTTCTTTTATTTTTTCTTAAATGCTTATTTATTTTAGAAATAGAGTGTATGAGTGTGTGGTGGGGACAGAGGAAGAGGGAGAGAGACAATCTCAAGAAGATTCCCCATTAAACACAGAACCTGATTTGGCTCAATCGCACCACCCTGAGAGTCAGAAGCGTAACTGACTGAGCCACCCAGGTGTCCTCCACCATTTTCTATACATCCTTAAACTGTTTTAAGTGTTTTCTCAGGCTAGAGGAAGGGATTAAAGGATGATGGAGAAACCCCTGTCCTTCTCCCAGCTGGCCCTTCCTATCTTTAAAGAGCCATTTCATTTATTGCTTTTTAGTTTTTATTTAAATTCCAGTTAGTTAACATACAGTGTAATATTAGTTTCAGCCATTTTAATTCCAAGGTAGGTAGGTATATATATATATAGAGAGAGAGAGAGAGAGAGTGAGAACTTAGGAAACCAGGGTGATTACTGAAGGAGCATACTTCCCACTTCCCCTCCAATCTTGATTGCAAGAATCTTCCAGAGTCATTTTCTGTCTTGCTTTTGCTGCCAATCTTCCATGCTTTTGGTAAGAAACTGCAGTCAACACAAAGGCTGGTCGGTATTACCAATATGTGATATTATTTCTCCCCTTTTTTCTCCCTCTTCTTTATAAACATCATGCTTAAGAACTCTTATCCCTTATTCCTTCCTGAATATATGTATATAGTATGTACATATGTATGTATGAGTGGCTGTGTGTGTATGTAGAGAGAGAAAGAAGAGGGTGGGGGAAATTGTGTGTGTGTGGGGGGGGAGGAGGAGATGGAGAGAGGGAAAAGGAGTTAGTTTTAGTACTTTTGACAATTATGATTATCATCTTCCTTCAAGCACTTTTCACAAAATTTATCCTGAGGTACTGGAGGGTTTCTTAGGATTTCCTTTAACAGCAACATCATTGAAGCTTTGACAACCTTAAATGTCTATATACATTTCAGAAACGTTGAGATTTTTGGCAGTCAAGTATCAATCAGCACATCTCTCAGTCTGGGGATTTATTTCACTAACATATCATTATTGCTACTGCATAATAACATCTTGGAGAATCCATTCTATCATCATACAGAGTAAAAAATACAACTCATCACTGCTTAGCTCTGTCTTGATTCAAATCTGTGATAAAGCAATCAGGAAAAATCAGATTCGCCTTATAGGTGCAAGGGGGTTAGTGCACTGAACAGTGATGCCATGGTTCTAAATTGGGCTCAGTGAGAACATACTTACTTAATGCTCGTCAACAGCATCAGCAGTTTGTTTATCTAAAATGTGATGTGCATAATTCTATTTTTGAATCTGCCCTAAGAATTAACTTTATAGATTTTCACAACAGTCCTCTGAGGTACAAACTGTTACTCTTCTTGTCGCATAGATGAGTTCAATGAGGCTAAATAACTAGTCTGTTATCACCCAGCTGCAGAGTGGTGGAAACAGGATTGAAACACAGATGTTCTAGACCTGGAGCCTATGTCTTTAAAGATGAGTTTCTAAGTGGCCACAAGCCCACCACTCCCCCTCCTCCTCCTCCTCCCCCTTCTTCCCCCTCCAAGATTTTATTTATTTATTTGACAGAGATCACAAGTAGGCAGAGAGGCAGGCAGAGAGAGAGGGGGAAGCATGCTCTCTGCTGAGCAGAGAGCCCAATGCGGGGCTTGAACCCAGGATCCTGCGATCATGACCCAAGCCTAAGGCAGAACACAAGCTCACTTCTGTAACCTTTGCATTTATTATGTTCTGTAACCTATGCTTGCTTACACACATTATTTTATGTCATACATGCTCAACTATCCCATCATGTTCTTATTTTCTGAACAGGGAATTAATATTCTGGTTCATATTTTAGTCTCACCTATGCTTTTTTTCACTGCCTACAATAGCTACTTGTAGATATTTTCCCCATACTTTCCTATTTTCATGATGTATCTTGTTTCTGGATTGTATTAAAGAAATTAAAATAATATTTCTAGCCATTGAAATTTCTTGGTTTCATCTAGCTTTCTAAAAGAGAAGTAGCAAACTTAAAATCTGTTTATTTTAATAATACCTCTTGGCAATAATTGCTCTGTGTTTAAAATTCATATTTTCTTTTATCTGTTAAATATGTAACTGACTTTTGACAATCTCTTTCATTTCCCCCTATTCTTCCCTTGTTGGAAATACAATAAGAGATTATGATTGACCTCCTTTACTGCATGCATTATTTCAGAGTTTCTCATTTTACTTTACTATTCTTTATTCTAAATAATAAGACCTAACTTTGGCAGAAGGGGAAAAAAACATTACTCATTCATGACCATCCACTCATGCCAATAAGGATTTATCTTATAAGCTTTTGGGGGGGTAACATTTCAGTTTTGCTTTGTCTGAGCAACAATAAGGTGTACACAGTCTGATGAAGAGTACCATTTTCCTACATAAAACTTCTAGATGAATAGGCTATTTTGAAATATCAATCATACAAGGCACATGTCTTAAAATAACACACTTTATAGCGATCATACTAATGTTAATCTAATAAAGACTTTTTAAAAAAAAGATTTTATTTATTTATTTATTTGACACAGAGACACAGCGTGAGAGGGAACACAAGCGGGGGGGTGGGAGAGGGAGAAGCAGGCTTCCCGCTGAACAGGGAGCCTCATGTGGGGCTCAATCCCAGGACCCTGGGATCATGACCCAAGCCAAAGGCAGATGCTTAATGATGAGCCACTCAGGAGCCCCTAATAAAGACATTTTTGAAAGAATGTTAAAGGGTACAAAATGTGGAAATTATCCAGATTCAGTTAGGTAAATTTATATAATGATGGTATATTCAATGGTACCCAAATGTGAACAAACTTTAAAAATAAAACATCAAACTGCAAAAGAAGAACTTTAATATTATAAATTGAAATCACTTGCATTTGTGAAAATGATACAACTAGACCCATAAAGATTACTAAATTCTCATGAAATATTGTGGCTTCGAGAACTTATATTGAGTGCACTGAAGGTTAATAATAGAACCAGTTACCACTTGGGTGTATTTTTTAAAAGATTTTATTTATTTATTTGACAGAGAGAGAGAGATCATAAGCAGGCAGAGAGGCAGGTAGAGAGAGAGGGGGAAGCAGTCTGTCTCCTGAACAGAGAGCCCAATGTGAGACTTGATTCCAGGACCCCAAGACCATGACCTGAGCCAAAGGCAGCAGCCCCACCAACTGAGCCACCCAGGTGCCCCACTTGGGGCACGCAATTGTAAATGTCCCTGCATGTTCACAGGGCTTGTCTGCTGGCCAATCTGTAAATGGTCCAACTTTTGCTTTTGTATCTATAGTTAAGGGCCACTTCATATTTTCTTAAAAGGGAGACTATAAAATGTTATTCTGGAAATGAAACTTCTATAAATAAGTTCCAGATACACTAGGTATTTTTACTTTGTTTTGAAAATGTTTCTTACCCCATCATAGTGATATTATAATAATGTCATTCAGTTTAATAATCACAGTGGTCTCTTAGGTCATATATTATTCTCATCAAAATCGAACCCTGTCTTTTGTTTTCTTTCCATTGCTTTTTTTTTTTTTTTTGTTACTACAAACAATGTTTTACCTTGTTAAACAAGTGTTTACTAAGAATTCTTTATAAAGCAGATTCCAAGCCATTATGAAAGATGATGGTGGATAAGGGAGTGGTACAATGGGCAGTGGTGGGCCAAGGTTCACAGGACCAAAGCGTAGATCCCAGTTCTATGAGATAATGTGTCTGGATGCATTCTATTTAACATATGTTAACCTAAGGGTCCTCCATTTTAAGGTAGTATTTGCCTTATTATCCTCATGGAATCTATGACAGGAACCAGTAACATAAGATGGCCATTTACAATGAATATTTATTGACTACCTACTATATGCCAGAACTATATATAGTGCTTGGAATTCAGCAGTGTGCAAATCATAAAAAAAGGTCTACGCTATTAACATTGACATATAGTCTAGTAGGGTGGAGACAGAAGACCAAATTTGTGATTACAAATTGTGACTAACGCTATGAATGGAAGGAGACTCATGAGAGAGGATAGCAGTGGCATTTATTTAATCTGGCTGTGGGAGAGCTGGGAATGTCTCTAGGAAACAGTGATGTAGATCCAGAAGGTTAAAACCTGTTCTAGGTGAAGAAAAGCCCAAGAGCACCTCAGGCAGAAGCACTTGCATGTACAAAAGCCATGTGCTTTATAAACTGTTAGGTATAATGGGGCCATATCTTGATGTTAAACTACGTGTACTTGTTTTTTCAAATCCTTTTACTTCTGCTCATCACATCTCCTTTCAAGCAGAGTCCAGGTCTTTTCAAATGAACTGCCCTTAGGCTAAGCATGTTATGGAAAGAATAAAGAATCAATTGTTTGGCTTTTGAGTACTTAAGTAGATATTTTAAAACTAATAGCATAGATGTGCCTTTTTAAAGCCATGGCTTTCACTGGCAAGATGCAAGCATGGAATAGAATTCTAAGAAATTGGTTTTAAATAGGAGCAAAAGTCTAGAGGTCTGGATGAATAAATTACAGAAAGGACAAGAATGCATAATAAGAACTTTTTTCCTCCCCAAAGAAGTTAACCTTCCTACTCTATGTGGGAAAGTGCACTTTAGAGAGATGAGCCACATGGTTCTCTGGGAAAAGTCTACTGGCCATGACCAGGGCTGCAGAGTAATTGGAATATGCTTGAAGGATAAGAGAACTGGGTTCTGTACCCAGGGTATGGTTAGGAAGACCGCAAACCTCAGAGAGAGAGATGCCCTGTGTCCAACATGGCATCTGGAGAACACAGTAGCCGTAACATGAGGGCTAAGGAAAATCTCACAGACACACTGGCTAGCATAAGGTAAAGTGTCAGGAAGGAGCAAGTGTGAGGTCTGATGATCCTGAAAAATCTCCGAGTTTGAGAGGACCAGCTCCGAATCTACCATTTGGAAGCTGGCAGACTCATGGTCATCATCAGCAGATTCCACAAGGATAGGCATCTGATGAGAAGGTTACTCTTCCATGGAGAACAGTGAAGACACATTGGTCTCCTTTTCTTTCTCACACTTCCTGAGCTTCCTTCAGTGTCATGTCACTGAGACATGATCATGATCTCATGATCACTGAGATCCCTAGGGAGAAGGGGAAGGAGTGCTGATGGTTAGAATCCTGACAAATTTACAAGAGAGGGTAGTTCCACAAGCAAGACTGAGTTTTTAATCGGAAAGGACTGAACATCCTTCGTGTGGCATAAAGTTCCCTTCCTGACCAGGAATGGGACAAATAAAGTTAATTCAGTTAAAAAGGAAAATGCCCACTTTTTGTACATTTGAGTTGGTGACCATGTCGATTTAAACCAGTTCTCCATAGAATACAGATATCGACAGTAATCATCGTTAAATTTGAGGCAGGGCTTAGAAGTGAACATTTCTAAGGTATTTTCATTTACCTTAAATTTATCATCCTGAGCAATGTCCTTCCTTTTCTAATGCCTTGTAGGAAATTAGAAAGCAAGTCCATTTTAACCTACATTCTTTTGTAAGTGATCACTAGGCATTTCAGAAATTCTCCTCCAGATCAAAAGATGCTATCTATCTTGATCCCATGTGAGTAATTGCTTTCATACTGGCTTGTTATTATGTACACATATTTTGCTTGACCACGACTTACTAAATGGTTTATCTTCTCCTACACTTACCTATTTGAAATGAGTTATTTGATAATATGTAGCGAAGGAACACATTCTTGTGGGAAGTAATTTTTTTTGTTAAAGTGATGTCATTGCAGGTGTGTGTCATTGGCTCCTGGGAGTCTTTCTAAAGTTACAACATCTAGTATCACCTAAAGAATGCTGCTGCTTGAAGACAACCTTTGCATTTTACTGATTGTCCATTAATCAGGGACACACCATTATTAACAAGAATGACTTAATTTGAGAGAAGGAAATTAACTTCACCTGAGACTTTTCAGTTTCGACTAGGATACAGTTTACATCCACCTAATGCGATTTTCTGTGGCCTAACCAATGCTGAGAGGTTTATGTCTACCATCGTTCAAAACTGACACTGATTTCATTTTAAGATAAAGAAAAATCACGTTATGTATTGTCTTCCTTGCAAGTAAAATCATGTGTTCATAGCTCACAGATTTAAATGTGAACTAAAGCACATTGACTCAAGAAAATGGTAAAATTTCAGTTATCTGAGATGAAAAGAAATAACACATAGGTGCATTGAATTTCCCTTTTCTTGGAAATTATTTTATAATCAGAAAGGTAAACCTGTGGATTTAAAAACCTATAAAGGCATTTTTCAGGTATAAAAATAACTATTTTTATGTGATAGTTTGTGGCCAACCTACTTTGGAAGTTAGTTTTTTTTTTTTTTAATTACTTTGCTTTTCTGGAGATATGAACAGACATTTGTTACTGTTTACCATGTTGCCATTAAAGGTAATATCCTGGAACACTTGAACACACTCTTATGCTGAAAGAGGCAGTAATGGAAAAATAGTAAAATCACCAGTTACTCCATTAACCACTAGAGGTCTACTGATATCAAATTTCTGCCAACATCCTTCATTTCTGTAAATAAATTCAATACGAATTAAAATCAGTTTCCTCTTTTTTGTTAAATATCTTTTTTCTGTGGACTTTAATTCCACTTAAAATTGAGGGTATTTGGCAGTTTAGGGGGGTTGTTTTTGTTTGGGTGTTTATTTTTTGTTTTCTGTTTGTTTTCATATTTAAATACTGTATCATGACTGTTAACTTTTGTACGTATATCTGTTTATAGATTCCACATGTGTATATATGATAACATTAGCTTAAAAATATCTGGCTTGCCTTTCATTCAGTAGATTATACGAACTCCATTTGATTCCAAAGCAAGAATTTACTACCTGGTGTTCCACATTTTCCCATTGACTTGTGGGTCCACCTTCAGGGACTTTGCAGCATGCAGATACATGAAACGTAAGTGGAGCTCACCTTCCAGGGACTCATGCTCTAGTCAGTCATGTTGCTAAAAATGGATGACTTCTATTTTGTTAGAAACAAATGAGAGTTACTAGCCACCATTTTGTAGAAAATTTGTTCCTAAGAACCCCACGAAGTATTACATGGTACTGTACTCTTCAAATACAGTGCCATTTCACATTCTTTTACATAAAAGAAGGTAGCGATTGAAATCTGTGTGAAAGAACCGAGGAGCTCATCTTTGAGCCCTGGTGCTTAGGAGGAGTTCGGTGAATGCTGTTCAAGTGATTGTCTGTTTTCCTGCCATGGACCACAGGGGACCTCTGAGGAACTAAGAAACACCCAGTAGCTGGAAAGTCTCCTGGGTCTGCAGTACTTTTAAGAGTCTCAGCTCTCGGGGCACCTGGGTGGCTCAGTGGGTTAAGCTGCTGCCTTCGGCTCAGGTCATGATCTCAGGGTCCTGGGATCGAGCCCCACATCGGGCTCTCTGCTCAGCAGGGAGCCTGCTTCCCTCCCTCTCTCTGCCTGCCTCTCTGCCTACTTGTGATCTCTGTCTGTCAAATAAATAAATAAAATCTTTAACAAAAAAAAAAAAAAAAAAAAAAAAAAAAAGAGTCTCAGCTCTCAAAGCTCAGGAGAAATGTCACTTTCATTATTGACTCATCCAAACCATCGAGCTCTAGCCCCATTCTTTTGCCCAGATGAACAGTGAAATTAGACATGTGGTGTCACCTTGTTGGAACTAGGAGGAAGGACAGTGTGCAAGTTCTGGAATTCCCTTCCTGTTAGTCAAAATAATTATGAATACATCTGCAATAAAGAGAAAACTTCAACTTAGGGAAACATTGCATCTACATTTTTTGGAGCATTTAATGAACTGCTGCTGATTTTATTTTTAGACAGCATTCTATCGTGGAGGCAGGAGCAAGGTTATAAATGCAGCAAAGGGATGACTTCTCTTTAGCTGATTAGCTGCACTAATTATGTTTTTGCCCTATGTTGCTGGGCAGTTGTGTTTTACACTATCCAGGATGACGGGGTTTTTTTTGAGTACAGAATAGGCGGCTGTTCTGGGAATTGGAAGATGACAGAAATGGCTCCCCTTGCTGCTGTGTGTAGGTATGAAGTGATGAAGTTTGTGCACTCTACAAAGGCTACTGTTGGCCTTGGGGTGAGTGAAAGCTGATCATTGGTCATGTTCTGTTCTGCCAAGCCAAAGGTGCAAGGCTATATTCACCCAGAGGATTGGGCTTCATTGTAGAATTCATCTGAGAAGAGAAATCACCTCTTGCAGGTAGCTAGCATTAGTGTAGTTTGCTCAGGGCATCCATATGTGTGCTACCGTCTACCCCCTACTAATGTATCACCCTCGTCCACCTATCAGGAGATATAAAACTTCATCATTATATCATTGGTATCTGAAGTTTCTCATATTTTCTCCCTCACTATAGTTAAAATAATATATACTTCTCAAAAATCTAACCTTTGCAACTATAAATGAACACCTAAGTTTAAATTACCAACTACTTACTGGGAAGACTCAGCAGGAACTTAAATTTTTTTTGATTTATAGAATATAGATATTATATATAAATATAAAATATATACAAAAATTTCAAACATAAACAGAAATAGAGGAAAAAATAAAGTGCATACATACTTTATATGTATATATGTATATGTATATATGTATTATATATAAATATATGTATTAAATATGTATATTTGTGTACAATAAAGTGCATATGTATTTATAGTACAACATTCTCATCCCTCAGCTTTAAAATTATTTGCTTGTAAATTATTTAAGTTGGGGAATGAAGAGCCCTGAAAGAACATGCTTTTGACTTTTCAGGATTCTGCCTCCACTTCGGCCATGTCTTTCATGTCAAGATCATAGTGAAACTCCCATGGAGATTAATTCTGTCTCTCCTTTTGTTCAGCTGTGATCTGATGAATGAAAAAAAAATAATTCTGGAAGCATTTCAAAGATGATTGAAAAGACATGATGGCTAATATACTGGGTTCAAGAGTAATTTGTTCATTCTTCAGTATTAAGCCCTTACTTTGAGGCAGAAATATTTTTATTGTTAGGATCATAGCAGTAAACAAGGCAGAGAAGATATCTGTTATCTTAGAATTATATTCTAATAAAAGAAAGGCCTAATTATATAATATAAACTAAAGCACTGAATCCTGTATACCATGATCATGGACCACTGAAACAGCCTCTTTTTTTTTTTTTTTTTTTTTTTTAAAGATTTATTTGAGAGAGAGAGAGAGTGAGCAAGCCTGATGTAGGGAGGGGCAGAGAAAGATGGAGAGAGAGACTTTAGCTGACTTGGTGCTTAGCACTGAGCCACAGAGGGCTCTATCTCATGATCACGACCTGATCTGAAACCAAGAGTCTGACACTTCTCCAACTGTGCCACCCAGGTACCCCAAAACAGCTTTTTTTAAAAAAATAAAATTAGAAACTACAAGTTTCTCTTTTAAGAAAAGAGAATTTTGGGGCGCCCGGGTGGCTCAGTCAGTTGAGCATCTGCCTTCGGCTCAGGTCGTGATCCTAGGGTCCTGGGATCAAGTCCCACATTGCTTCTCCCTCTCCCTCTGCTTGCTGCTCCCCTTGCTTTTTCTCTCTTTCTGTTAAATGAATAAATAAAAGAATTTTTTAAAAATACACTTGACTTCTTGAATTAATTTATTAATTTAGGAAATATTGCTTATAAAATTAGATAAGCAATGAAAGAATGAGCACTGTAAAAACTGGTCATTCAAAATGTTATCAGCTAAGGTAAGTAAAACTATATAAGAACTTGGATTTCTTATGGTTTTGTAGGCTACTTTATTTTCAAAGCTATGAAAAACACCGCACACTTGTGATCAGCAAAAAGAACATGACTACTTGGTATTTTCCTGCTGCAAAAATTAAAATATAAAATGATTTTGCCAGTATTTTTCCTAAAAACTAAATATGAGGCTTTATTTTTTGTTACTTATTTTTTAAAGCTATTTTTGGGAGCAGTTTTAGTTTTACAACAAAATTAAGAGGGAGGTACAGTGATTTTTCATATATATCTTGCTCCCACACATACATAGTCTCCACAGTATCAAACCTTCTCACCAGAATGGTACATTTTCTTACCAAGGAATAGTCTACATTAACTCATCATAACCACCCACAGTCCTTGGGCTCCATTTTTGGTGTTATACATTCTTTGGTTTTGGATAAATGTAAGATGATATCATCATTATAATATCATAGAGTATTTTCAGTCTCCTAAAAATCCTCTGTGCTGTGCTTTTTTATCTTTCTTCCTACCCATACTGACATCCAGTGATCTTTTTATTGTCTATACAGTTTTGTCTTTTCCAGAACATCATATAGTTAGAATAATACATTATGGAGCCTTTACAGATTGGCTTCTTTCACTTAGTAATGTCCATTTAAGTTTCCTGCATATCTTTTCCCAACTTGATAGCTCTTTGGTTTTTGACAATGAATAATATTTCACTGTTTGAATGTACCACAGTTTATTTATCTATCCACATATTGAAGGTCATCTTGGTTGCTTCCATATTTTGACAATTATGAACAAAGCTGTTATAAGCATCTATGTGCAGGTTTTGTGTGGACATAAATCTTTAGCTCCTTTGGAGAAATGCTAGGGAGTGTGACGGATGGAATGTATCATAAGGGTATGTTTAGCTTTCAAAAAACCACCAAACTGTCTTCCAAAATGGCTATGTTATTTTGCACTCCCACCAGCAATGAATGAGAATTCCTGTTGCTCCATATCCTTATTAGCACTTGATGTTATTTGTGTTCTGGATTTTGGCCATTCTAATTGGTATGTGGTTGTATATCATTACTGTTTCAATTTGCATGTTCCTAATGATGTATGATTTGGAGCATCTTTTTATGTACTTATTGCCATCTGTGTATCTTCTTTCCTGAGACATCAAGTAAAGTCTTTGGCCTGGTTTTTTTAAAACAGTTGTTTTCATATTGTTGAGTTTTAAGAGTTCATTGTGTATTTTGAATAACAATCCTCTATCGTTTGTGGTCTTTTGCAAATTTTTTCTTCTAGTGTGTGGCTTGTCTTCTCATTACCTTGATATTGTTTTTTATAGAGAAGATTTTTAGTTTAACAAAGTACAGCTTATCAGTTATCGATCATTTATATAAAAAGTCATTCCCATGGGGTGCCTAGGTGGCTCAGTCAGTTAAGTGTCCAACTGTTGATTTCAGCTCAGGTCATGATCTCAGGGTCATGAGATCAAGCCCTGCATTGGGCTCCACTCACAGCACAGAGTCTGCTTGAGATTCTCTCTCCCTTCCCCTCTGCTTCTGCCCCTCTCCCAGGTCTTTCTCTCTCTAAAATAAATAAATAAATCTTCAAATAAATGCTCATCACCAAGCTCAAGGGCATCTAGGTTTTCTCCTTGGTTATCTTCTATGAATTTTCTAGTTCTCATTTTATGTTTAGATATATGATCCATTTTGAGTTAATTTTTGTGAAGGATCGGGGCTTAGATTAATTTTTTTTTTTATATGCGGACTTAGTTGTTCCAGCACCATTTGTTGAAGAAACTGTCTTTGCCTCCTTTTATTGCCTTTGCTCCTTTGTCAAGATCAGATGATTCTATTCATAGGGGTCTATTTCTGGATTCTCTCTTCTCTTCCATTGATCTGTTTATCTGATTGTTGGCTGATACCATACTCTCTAGACTACTGTAAATTTAGAATAAGTGTTTAAGTCGGGTAATGTTAATCCTCCAACTTTATTCTTCTCCTTCAATACTGTATTGACTATTCTGGGTCTTTTAAGTCTTTATGTAAACCTTAGAATAGTTTTTCAATATCCAAGAAATAACTTGGTGGGATTTTGACTGACATTACATTAAATCTATAGATCAATTTTAGAAAACTGGCATCTTGACAAAGGTAAGTTTTTCTGCCTATTAATGTGGGATATCTCTCCATTTATGTAGTTCTTTTTGATTTTGTTGATCAGAATTTTGCTGTTCGCCTCATATAGATATTCTACATATTTTATTAGATTTATACCTAAGTATTTCATTTTGGGGGATGGATATTATGTTTTTAATTTCAAATTCCACTTGTTCATTATTGATATGTAGGAAAGCAATTGGCTTTTGTACATTAATTTTGTTCTACAACCTTCCTCTAATCACATTATTTCAGGAGGCTTTTGTGGTTCTTCAGATTTTGTACATACACAATCATGTCATTTGTAAACAAAGAAAATTTATGTTTTCCTTCCCAATACACATATAATTTACTTGCTTTTCTTGACTTATTGCATTAACTAGAATTTCCAGTATGATGCTAGGAGGAACTGGTGAGAGTGGACATTCTTGCCTTGTACGTGATCTTACAGGAGAGCTTTGAGTTTCACACCATTATGTTAGCTGTGGGTTTTTTGTAGACACATTTTATCAAGTTGAGAAAGTGCCCCTCTATTTCTAGTTTACTGAGAGGGGTTTTTTTTTTTTATCATGAATAGCTTTTGGATTTTATCAAGTGCTTTTTCTGCTTCTATTGATATGATCATGTGATTTTTCAAAATCTTTTGATGTGTTGAATTACATTAATTCACTTTGGAATGTAGTATTGGTCTTGCATGCCAGAGATAAATCCCACTCAGTCATGGTATATAATTAATATAATGCTTTTTTAGATTCTATTTGCTAATAATTTTGTTGCATCTGTTTATTAGAGATACTGGTAGGTAGTTTTCTTTTCATGTAATGCATTTTTCTGGTTTTGGTATAAGAATAATGCTGACTTCATAGAATGAATTAGGAAATATCCTCTTTGTTTCTGTCCTCTGAGAGAGATTGTCAAGAATTGGTATAATGTCTTCATTAAATGTTTGGTCAAATTTACCAGTAAACCCATGTGGTCCTCGTGCTTTCTTTTTTAGAATGTTATTAATTACTGATTCAATCTCAATGATAAGTATTGGCCTATTTAGATAGTCTATTTCTTGTTGTATGAGTTTGGGAGCTTGTCTCCTTCTAGGAACTGGTTTATTTTATCTAGATGATCTTATTTGTGGGCAAAGAGCTGTTCATACTATTCCTTTGGTGTCTTTTTTAATGTCAGGATCTGTGGTGACAATATCCTTTTTCATCTCTGTTATTATTAATATGTGCCCCCCCCAACCCTTTTGGTTAGCCTGTGTAGAGATTCATTGATCTTTACAAAAACTATTTTCTGTTTTCTCTGATTTTCTTTATTGATTTTCTATTTTCAATTTCATTGATCTCTGCTCTAATTTTTATTCTGTTGTTGAATATGGGTTGAATTTTCATTTCTTTTTCTGATTACATAAGGTGGAAATATTGATTTTAGATCTTTTATCTTTTCTAATACATACATTAAATACTGTAAGTTTCACTCTAAGCTCTGCTTTCATTGTGTTGCACAAATTTTGATAAATTGTGTTTTTTCACTTAGTTCAAAATATTTTAAAATTTCTTCTGAAATATCTTCTTTGACCCATGTGTTATTTGGATGTGTATTATTTTGTTTTTTAAGTTTTTATTTAAATTCTAGTTAACATACAGTATAATATTAGTTTCAGGTATACAATTTACTGATTTAACACTTTCGTACAACACCTGGTGCTCATCACAAGTGTACTCCTTAATCCCCATCACATATTTAACCCATCCTCCCACCCACCTGTCTTCTGGTAACCCTCAGTTTATTCTCTATAGTTAAGACCCATAAGTTTGGCTGCAGATTTCCTAACAGAATGTTGGCAAGCCTGAAGAGAGTGGCATGATATATTCAAAGCGCTGAATGGGAAAAATCTGCAGCCAAGAATACTCTATCCAGTATGGCTATCATTCAGAATAGAAGAAAAGATAAAGAGTTTCCCAGAAAAACAAAAGTAAAAGACTTTGTGACCATTAAACCAGCCTGGCAAGAAATATTAAAGGGGACTCTTTGAGTGGAAAGGATAGAAGTATATTGTTTAAACACCACATATTTGGAGACTTTTCCATTGATCTTTCTGTTATTGATTTCTAGTTTAATTTCATTGTGGTCTAAGAACATACATTGTATAATTTCTATTCCTTCAAATGTGTTAATGTGTGATTTATGGCAGAATGTAGTGTAAACTGTTGAATGTTCCATGGAAGCTTGAGAAGAGTGTATATTCTGCTGTTGTTGGATCAAATTAAGTCCAGTTGATTGATGGTGTTGTTGAGGTCAACTATATCCAGACTGATTTTCTGGCTGCTGAATCTCTCCATTCCTGAGAGAGGGATGTTGAAATCTCCAACTATGATAGTAGATTTATCTATTGTCCTTTGTGGTTCTATATGTTTATGCTTCACACAGTTCGACACTCTGTCCTTAAACACATACCTGTTAAGAATTTTCATGTTTTCTTGGAGGAGAATTGGACTCTTTATCATTATATAATGCCCTTCTTTATTCCTGATAAATTTCCTTAATTTGAACTCTACTATGTCTGAAATTAATATAGTCACTCTGCTTACTTTTGTTTATTATTAGCATGGTAAGTTTTTCTCCATCCATTGACTTTTACTCTATATGTGATTTTGTATTCATGTTTAAAGTAGATTTCTTATAGGCAACATACAGTTGGAATGTGTTCTTTATTTATCTTACAACCTCTGTCTTTTAATTGGTGCATTTGTATCACTGACATCCACAGTGATTACTGATACAGTCAGATTAATATCTACTACATTTGTCACTATTTGTTCCCCTCGTTCTTTTTCTCTTTTTGTCTTCTACCCTTTTTCTGCCTTTGCAGCATTGATGGAGCATTTTAAGATTTCATTTTCCTTCCTTTCTTAGTACATCAGTTATACTTCCTTTTTTACATTTTTAAGTAGTTTCACTTAGGTGTGAACATATATTTATAGATAATCTAAGTCCACTTTCAAGTAACACTGTATACCACCTCACAGGTAGTGTGAATACCTTATAATAAAATAATCCTAATTCTCCCTCCTGCCCCTTGTATCAATTGCACATATGTGTGTGTGTGTGTCTATAATAGATACAAAACCAGACATAATTGATATATTATAGGAATTATTATTGTATAAACTAATTGTGTATCTAATTATATAGACTATTATCTGTTGGATCAATTAGGAATAAGAAAATAATTTTTAAAATTTTACCTTTCCTTATTCCTTCTTTGATGTTCTTTCTTTATGTAAATCCAAGTTTCTGACCTATATTATTTACCTTCTCTCCAAACTTCTTTTTTTTTTTATATGTATATAACTTTTTTGTAAGGTTAGTCTACTGACAGCATAGTTCTTCAAGTTTTGTTCATCTGAGAAAATCTTTGTTTTCCCTTCATTTTGAAGGATGTTCACAGGGTACAAAATTCCAGATTGGTAGGTTTTCCCTCTTAATACTTTAAATATTTTACTCCTCTCTCTTCATGCTCTCATGGTTTCTGAGAAGTAGGAGTAATTCTTATTTTAGCTGCTATATAGGTAAGGTGTTTTTTCTCTCTGGCTTCTTTCAGAATTTTATCTTTGACTTTTTATTATTTGAAATTTTGATATTTTGATATATTTTAATATGCCTTGGTGTAGTTTTTCTTTGCCCCTTTAACATTCATCTTACCTGCTTCCTAGCTTTGTGGTTTAGTGTCTGACATAAATTGGGGGAAATTCTCAGGCATTCTTCTTTCAAATATATCTTCTCTTCCTTTCTCTCTCTTCTGCTTCTGGTATTCTCATAATGTGTATATTTTACCTTTTCTAGTTGTCCCACAATGCTGTCTTTTTGTTTTGTTTTGTTTTCTCTTTGCCTTTTGGTATTCAAGGATTCTATTGATGTATCTTCTAGCGCAGAGATTCTTTCATCAGCCGTGTCATCTACTAATAAGCCGATGTAATGCATTCTTCATTTCTGTTACTTTGTTTTACTATGTAACCTTTCTTCTTGGTCCTTTCTTAGTATTTCCATCTCTCTGCTTACACTTCTCATCTGTTTTTACACATGTCTACTTTATTTATTAAAATTGTGGGTTTTTTTTTTTTTTGCCTTTTGGTATGCCTTGTAATTTTTTCTTGATAGCTAGATGTGACATAATAAGTAAAAGGAACTGTTGTAAAAGGCCGTTAGTGATGTACTGTAAGATGTGGGAGGTGAGAAAAGCCTTCCATAGTCCTATAATTCACTCTCAATCTTTTAGTGGCCTTGTGCTCAGATGTTTCTCAGTTTTGTTCTCCCTGCCCTTGGTAGGACAGGATAGCAAGACTGGACTGGATTTGGGTATTTCCTTTTGTTAGGTCACATAATTATGCTGCAGCAGATTTTACTCTGGTTCACTTGTTTTCCTTGAGTGCAGGCTTTGATTAGAAGAGTCCTCGTTTTACTTCAGAATAGTTCCTTTCCCCTCCCAGTGCCAGATACCCAGGGTTTTTCCTCGGTTATTTACTGTAGAATCTGGTTGAGCTCAATGAGATAAATCTCGCAATATTATGTGATGGCCTCCCTAGGACCACCTGGAGTTATTCACTCTCAGAGTTGTTCACACTGAACCTCCAGCAATTCATCATTCACAGTTCATGCATTCCTACTCAGGCACTGGCTCCCATGGCAGTTGCCTTTTATGTGTCTGTGTTCTGGTAAGCTAAGGCTTCCTGAACTCACCTGACTGTTCAGTCTTGGTGGCTGCTATCTACTCTGTGTCCTTTCCCCTCTAGGGACCCAAAAGATTTGTTGATTTTCAGTCTTTTGGCTTTTTACTCATTAAGATACAGTGGTGACTTCCAAACTCCTTCCAGAACTGGAAACCGGAAATGATTTCATTTTGTTTTATTCCCTTACCTAAAAACCAAAAGCAAAAAACAAACAAAACCCCCCCAAAAAAGAAAAAAAAAACCCAAATCCCCAAATCCTCCCCAAAAAGTAGTTGTGATATAAAAAGATATAAAGTCAACCCTGCAAAGAATATAAACAACAGAGGAGATAACTAATATGGGAAAACTTTGCAATCTAATAAATAATTAAAAGAATGAAAACTAATAAAAGAATTATTCCCCATCAAACTGAAAAATACTTTTAGAAGATAATGGAATTTTTATGGTGTGATATGATTTTGTAAAGCAAAGTGTACTGATAAAAATGTAAATTGGTACATTTTTCTAGAGCAATTTGCAAGTATGTTTCAAGAAGCTGTAAATTATTAATGTCTGAAGTATAATTTTACTTCCAAGAATTACTCTTAGAAATATATACTTAAGAATAATTATAGGTGTAAATAGATATATATTATCTGGCAACAGAAATGTTTCCTGAAGCATTATCATAACAACAATAACAAATAAGTAAACCTAAATGTTCCATAGTAATGGAGTAGTAACAGGCAGCTAATACCTGTTTTTAGACTGCTGTTTCTCAAGTGCCTAGGAAAGTGTCTGGTAATATTAAGTATTCATAAACGTTTAATGAATATTATTAAACTATATCATCATTAAAAATATTAGCTTTGAACAATAGTCAATAATATGGGAAAATATCTGTGAAATAATTTTAATTCACAAAATATCCACGATATAATTTTAATTGACAAAATTGCCAAGTTTCATATACAGCACGTTTCCAACTTAGTGAAATATTTACTTTTCTGTTTATGTTTATTACATGATATTATACAATACCAAAACAATATGAAGAATGGTTAGTTTTAAGTTATATTACATGTGATTTTTCTTTAAACTTTTTAATGTCTTTTAAGTATAATGAGGTTACATTATTTTAATTTTAATAAATTTAATGTCTTGCATCATAAAGGTAACTGCTTTAAAATATTTTAACTGTTTCTTTTCCATTTCTAACATATTTTTAAATAACTGCTGCTTCTTTCTACTTCTTGATTTTTTTGGTTTATATTTTGGACATTTTGTATTGGTTTTCTGTAGCACCCACTCATCCTCTCTTTCCTGTCTTCCCAATTTTGTTGTATTGCACTTTTTAGTTAAAATATATTTAATTATCATGTAAATGGTATTCATGGATTACTGTGTCTCCTTCTCTATAAAACTTTTTCTAGTCTTTCTTTCCTGAAGAAAATATGTGCCTAATTTTTTATTTGATTATATTTCTATATTTCTGTTATTTTGTAGATCCATTATCTAACACATACAGGGATATTTTGATTTATTATTTCTTTCTGTTACATTTGTGGTTTAAAGAAATTTATTTCATCTAATTCACACAATTTTTTGGCTTAAATGTTTAGAATATCATTTTACTGCCCTTTTAATGTTTGTAAAATCTTCATTTGATGCCATTTCTCATTTCTGATATTGATAATTTATTTTGATCTTACTTTCATAAACAGTTATTCCTAGGGATTATGAATTTTATTACTATTGTCAAAGAACCAACTTTGACTGTGTTGCTTGTTCTCTATATTTTTTCTATTTTCTATTTAAATGATTACCACTCCTAATTTTTAATGCTTTACTTTATTCTTTGTAGTTTTCATTTGTTTTTCTTTTTCTAGCTGCCTAAGTAGTTCTAGCATCCTCACTTGTACATTTTGTTTTCATATTAATTAAAATGAATATATTTTTTAAATTTCCTTGTGATACTCAACTCATGGATTATTTAGAAGTAAGTGTTCATTTCTTCAGGGGTTTTTTAGTGGGTTTTTAAAAAAGATTTTTAATTGTCTTCTAATGATTTACATACATCTAAATTTACTGAGGTTTGTTCCATGGTGCAGTATATGATATGACTTAATGGAAGTTTGGTGTACACCTGAAAATAAGAATATTCTGTAGTTGTGTTGTGAATACTCTATATATGTCAATTAAGTCAATTTGATTGATAGTGTCATTCAACTCTATATCCTTACTGGTTTTTATGTATTTGTTTTATTAATTACTCAGAAACATATATTAAAATCTGCAGCATAATTGTACATTTATCTGTTTCTTTCTTTAATTCTGTCCATTTTTGCTTCATGTATTTTCAAGCTCTGCTATTAGATGTACACACATTTAGAGCATGTCTTCTTGACAAATTGAACATTTTGTCTTTATAAAATGTACTTTTATATCTCTTCATTTTTATCTTAAGATCTGTTTTGTCTAATGCTAATATAGTCTCATCATATTTCGTACGAATGGTGTGCTCTTTTCTGTCATTTTTCTTTTCACCTGTCTGTTTCTTTACACTTAAAATACAGCTCTGTATGATATATATACCTGGGTGCCCTTCACCACCTCTCTCTAGACCCACAGATAAATAGATAGATAGGTAGATATATAAGTTAGGTGGGTAGATAGACCTAGATCTAGATCTAGGTCTGACAAACTCTTATAGGAATATTTTTAGTTCTAACTTATTTCATGGTTATCTAAGAGCTTCAATATGTATCTAACTTATTACAGCACACTTTTTAAAAAAAGTATTTTATTTATTTGACAGCGAGCGAGAGAGAACACAAGCAGGGGGAGCAGCAGAGCGAGAGGGAGAAGCAGGCTCACCCCTGAGCAGAGATCCCAATGAAGGGCTTGATCCCAGGACTCTGGGATCATGAAATGAAGCAAATGCTTAACCGACTGAGCCACCCAGATGCCCCTATGAGACACTTTGAATTAATATTTTACATTCTATTTTTAATCCAAGAATCTTAACATTATAGATTTCCAATTGCTCCCCTTTTTGTACTTTTGTTTTCATGTTTCACTTCAAAATTTGTGAACTCCACATTTATAATACCATTTTTGCTTTTAACAACCTTTTAAAGAAAGTAAGAAACATTAAAAAATAGGCTTTTATATTTTTGTATATATTTATAATTTCTTTCACTTTTAAGCTGAGTTTCCATCTGGAATTATTTACTTTTGTACTGAAGGATTTACTTTACCATTTTTGTTGTATGGATTCTGCTAGTGACAGATTCTTTCACTCAGCTGTTGCTTAGTGGATGTATCTTTATTTTGCATTTGTTTCTCAAGGACTTTTTCACTGATTGTGGAATTCTAGGTTATATCACGCTTTAAAGATTGTGTTTTTTATGTTCTGGTTTGAATTGTTTATTATGTGTAGCCAAGCAATCATTCTTGTTCAGTATATTATGTGGAAATAAATGAAGACCAACCAAATGAGAACAGGCAAAGGCTATTTATGTGGAGCTTTCTATAGCAAGAGTCAGCCGCCATTACTTAGGTTTGGCAGGAATTCAAAGGCAGGCCGAGGAGTAGGAAAGCTTTATAATGAAAAAAAAGGAAAGGCTTCAAGAATGTCCAGATTGGAAGCTGTTGGCCTGGGGAAGCTGCAAGTGGGCTAATTAGAAGTGATACATTCTATGCCATTAGGGGTGCATAGGGCTTTCTTTGGTTAGTCATAAGCTGGATGTGGGACAAATTAGCAAAGCTGTCAGTTATTAATCAGGTCCTGGCCATTTTGGACCAATTTTATGGGGTTTTTTTGGTTGGTATTTTTAGGGTGGTTGCTAGAGATAGTCATCTGATTTCTTACATCTGACTTAGAATAAATAGTGTGACTTCCTGGGCTAGTTACTTTAGAAAATGGGTTAGTTTCCTGGGATGGTTGCTGAAGACCATGGGTCACAGTTCTCTTTTTGAATGCAGTCTGGTCATTATCCATCTGTATATTCATTCTTTCAGCTGTTTGTATGTTGTCTGTCTTCTCAAGATTTTCTTTTATTTTTGATTTAAGGAGTTTGCTCAGTTGTGTGTGTGTAAATTCTGATTAGGGTTTGTTGAGCTTTTTAAATCTGTGTGTTGAGATTTCTTATCAGTTTCTTCAATTTTTCAGACTTTTCTTTTCCAAAAACATTTTCAGTCTCATTTTCCCTCTTATCTCCTTTTATTCAGTTGTATAATTACTTGTATATTATTGATATGTCACAGATTACTAACAATTTTACTGTCATAATTTAAACAATGTTTTTCTTTCTATGCTTTCAGTTTAGGTAATTTCTTTTCACTTTATTTCAAATTCACTTATCCTTTCTTTACCTCTGTCAAGTCTTCTGTTAAACTCATCTAGTAAACTTTAATTTCAGGGGCTATGTTCTCTAACTCCATCATTTCCATTTGCTACTTTTTTTATTTCTTCTAATTTTCTGCTGAAATGTGCTATCACTTCACCCAATATATTAATCTTTTGCTGTAAATTATTCAACTTATTAATAATGATTATTATAAAGCCCAGGCATGCTAACTTCAATAATTGAATTATCTATGGATCTTCTATTTACTTTGTTTTATCTTTATTATGGGTAATACATTCTTTCATGTAACTGGTAAAGTTTGTTTTTCTGAACATTGTTAGAAAGGTTAAAGTATAGTTAATGTTTTGATTTCTTTCCCAGGTAATAGAGCCCTTTCACTTATCTGGTTATTGGGGTAACGAGCTAATCATTCCAAATTCCTCTTATAGCTGGGCCACAGTTTTAATTACATTGAGTTAATCTTTGGTTTTTCAAGCTACTACCCCTTTTTTCATGGTGTTTGTATTTGGATAGAGGGAATGTTGAATTGCAGTTTTAAGTACGTTTGTTCACTCATTCAAAATGGAAAGTGTTTTGAAATACACTTACTGCAGGAATGCTTAGGAATAAGATAATTTTCCAGGGGATTTGTCTTGCCATCTTTAACTTTGTTATTATTACTATATTATTTTCACAATGACTTTTATTTTTGTATTTTATTTATTTTAATTCAAGTATAATTAACATGTAGTATTATATTAGTTGCAGGTATACAGTACAGTGATTCAACAATTCTGTACATTACTCAGTGCTCATCATGATAAGTGTCCTCTTAGTTCCCTTCACCAGTTTCACCTGTTTTTCCACCCACCTCCTCTCTGGCAACTCTCAGTTAGTTTATGATGGCTATTTTTTAAATATCCAAAAAGAAGGTTTAAAATAATAACATAGCAGCCTAGTGAATTGTCAGTGTGTTTTTACTCACCAAGGACAACTTTTATGCTTGGAAGGGAACATTTAGAGTTAATTTTTCTTGTTTGATTATTACTCAGTTTATTAAAATATAGTATTTCTTAAACTTTTATCTTAACTTTTAGATATTAATTTTTTATAGACTAGTACTTTTTATGTTAAAATAATGCTTAGGAATAAACAATTTCTCTTTGTGTTGCTTCTTTGCCATGGTTTCTTCCTGTTAACATTTGAGGAGGGGAGGAAGAAGAATTCATAGCCCAAGATACTAGTTTTTACATTTGGGGCTGTTTTCAGTTTTTAAGCCATTCTTTTTTTTTTTTTTTTTTTTTTAGATTTTATTTATTTATTTGACAGACAGAGATCACAAGTAGGCAGAGAGGCAGGCAAGCAGGCTCCCTGCTGAGCAGAGAGCCCTATGCGGGGCTTGATCCCAGGACCCTTGGATCATGACCTGAGCCAAAGGCAGAGGCTCTAACCCACTGAGCCACCCAGGCACCCCAGTTTTTAAGCCATTCTGCAAGACCATACTGTCGTCTAGTCTTGCCTAACTTTTCCTCATCCCTCTGAAGCCTCTCCTGCTGCTGTGAGTCTGTGCCTCTATTGTCCATACATATTCGTGCCCACTACGAAGTGTGGAAGCTGCAGCACCACTTTCCTCACCTCCTGTTTCCTCTTATCTCCCTGGCTTTTCCTTCTCATGTTGTTTCTTAACTTTTCATCATGTGTCATATCCCTTAACTTTACAGCACCTTGTGGCTCAGTCTTTGAATACTTTCTCTTTTCTGTGTACAGCCTTGTGGTGATATCAGACTTGTGTATTTACAGTTCATCTACACAATGATGATTCATAGTTCCATCTCCAAACTAGATTTTTATTATTAACCCCAGACTAGTATTCCCAACTGCCCATTTGACATTTCCACTTGGACATAGACATCATTTTAATATTTATTTATTCTAGAGAGAGACCACAGAAGCAGGAGGGGCACGGGAAGATGGAGAGAGAGCCTCTCAAGCAGATTCCATGCTGAGCATGGAGCACAACACAGGGCTCGATCCCAGGACCCTGAGATCATGACCTGAGCAGAAACCAAGAGTCAGATGCTTAACTGCCTGTACCATCCAGGCACCCCTGTAAACATCTTGATACATCCAAAATTTAACTCTTTACAAAATAATCAATCAGCCTCACTCCACATGCACCTTGGTCCTGCTCATGGCAACTCCCATCCTCTTAGTTATTCAGACCAAAATAGCTGGAGTTATCTACGACTTCCTTCTTTCTAATACTCAGCATTCTCTCAATCAGATAATTTTCTGTTTCCTTTATCTACAGAGTGTTTCCAGAATCTGGATGTTTATCTCCATTGCCAAACCTATTCTCCTACTCCAAACTCCCAACATCATTTGCCTGGCTTATTCAAGTGGCCTCATATCTAATCTTCCTGCTTCCTCTTTTGTCTTCTTTTCTGTCTTACAGTCCATTCTCAACCTGGTGATCCTTTGAAGCCTGAGTCAGATCATGTTACTCTTTTGCTCAAAACTAGTCACATGCTTCCCCATCTGTCAGTGTAAAGTTTGAAGCCCTTTATATGTGCTGGCTACAGTGAGCTTCTTGCTGCTCTGCAAACATGCCAGGTATACACTGGCCTCCGGGTTCTTTGTGCTTATTGTTAATTGTGCCTGGAATTTTCTTAACTACTACATTTCCTGCCTCATTGCCTCCATCGAGGGTTTGCTCAAATATCTTATTCTCAGTGAGTTCTTAAGTGACCAGTTTATTTAAATTGCAAACTTTATACACTTCCCTCACCTTATTTTTCCCTATAACACTATTTTCTTCAACTGTCTCTGTAACTGACTTTAGTATTTTATTATTTTCTCCCTGCCCCCAGTGGGGATATAAGTGGGGTGAAAGAGGTTGTTTTTTTTCCCTATTTTTTTCATGCTGTACCCATAGAATAATTCTTGACACATAGAAGCTATTTCAATAATGTTTCTATATATTAGCAGCTGTGCTTTTGTCCCTTGGGTTGTTCCTTTTTGTTCATATTCCCACTTTGTGTCCTTTACATTATGGCAGTCTAAAGGTGAAGAGGTTTTGTTGTTTTACCGTGACCTCCTGGCCCCTTTTATATATTGTTATATTGATTATATTGAGTTTTGGGATTATTTTTACAGTCAAAATAGGAAAAGCAAACACGGATTTCTTGAACAAAGGTTAAATGTTATATTAGAGAAAGGAACATATATTTGTACTCTATCTTTCAAACACTGCTTTGTAAATATTAAAACACTTTTCAAATATAAGGAATTAAAATATTTTGCATAGTAGACAGCTTTAGAATAATTTAGTACTGATTTGACATGCAAGCTCTCTACTACAACTACATGCTGCTTTTAAATATTGTGGAGACTACAGTGTAAGTAAACTTCAAATATTCAAATTCTATGTATATAATTTAATATTTTTGTAACAGTTCCAAAATGCTTTTCCCTTTATAGCATATTGAAGGCTGTTTAAATTCATAACTATAACCTATGTTCAGGTGTCATATTTTAATCAGGTAAAAAGACTCTTAAGTAATTGAAAACAATAGAAAATTAAGAGTAGCTGCTCCTGTTTAAGAACAGAATTAAAGAGTGGAGGTGGGTCATGGGGGATGGACAAAATAGGTGAAGGGAATTTGAGTACACTTGTGTATGAACACCGAGTAATTACAGAATTGCTGAATCACCCTATTGTACACCTAAAATAAATAAAAAACTCTATGTTAACTGTACTAGAATTAAAATAAAACATAATTTTAAAAAGAATGGAACTAAAGAACTTTGTATTTTAATGTAACAAAATGATAAAATCTCTTGAGATTTTGATAATTTTCAAAAGTGAATGAGCCATCCAAAGCTAAGAGATATTCTACCATTATAATTTTGCTGTGACTAAAAAGTATAACCCAAATTTACCTTCTTTTTTTAGATTAATTATTCATGGCCACTATTTTAAAAACTTATACAGACATTACTTTGAATCTCCATGTAAATATCCCAAGCAAATTTCAAATTGTTATTTTTTTTGTTGGAATATATACTGGAAATCAGTTCTTCCTAAGAGATTGTTTATAATTTTTAGAGATTGATAAATCCCCAAGTCAAACTCTTTAGAGTTGTGTTTTGAAAGTTGTTTAGATACTTAAAACCAGTCAAAGTGTTATATATCATTTAATGGCAAAATATTAGAACTTTTTTTTTGGAAATTTCTCAAACATTCAAGCAGAGTCCTCAATTAAATCAAAGAAAGCAATGTTCTAAAAATTCCTACAAATTAATTACTTAACATTTTTTATATCTCCTAATTTTTTATATCTCCTGTCAGAAATTCTTAGCCCTTAATCCCTATCATCAGACTATTTTTTTAAAAAATTTATTTATTTATTTGACACAGAGAGAGATCACAAGTAGGCAGAGAGGCAGGCAGAGAGAGAGGGAGAAGCTGGCTCCCTGCTGAGCAGAGGGCCTGATATGGGGCTCCATCCCAGGACCCTGAGATCATGACCTGAGCCAAAGGTAGAAGCTTAACCCACTGAGCCACTCAGATGTCCCTCTCATCAGACAAATTAATAGATTATTTAAGGTTATAAAATAGTTATTATACTATGTAATAGTCAGGAAACATAGATGTATATACATCTTCTAATTAAAATATAAAATGAAGAATCATAATTTTAGTGCATTTCATGGTATAATAGTATACCAATCCATTACAGAATATTTTTTAAGGGGAAAACTCATTTGCATGCTGAAATCCTTGTTAGTATCACAAATAAGAAAAGTCATGCATTTTAGTCTTTATTTACTTATAAATTTTTGCATTTCAGTCTTTAAAAAAAGAGAAAATTCATTTTTTAAAAAGATTTATTTATTTATTTATTTGACAGACATCACAAATAGAGAGGCAGGCAGAGAGAGAGAGAGAGGAGGATCCCAGGACCCTAGGATCATGACCTGAGCTGAAGGCAGAGGCTTTAACCCACTGAGCCACCCAGGCACCCCTGAAAACTCATTTTTTTGATGAAACTATTGGGTATTCAATTTTAGAATGTTTGATATTTAAAATTTGAGCTCTGAATTTTAGAATGCATTGTGACATCATTTTAACATTAGTGCGATGTAGGGAAAATGCATTTAACTGAAAGAGTAATAGAAGCCAGCTTATATGAAGATTACTAAATTGCTATTGACTTTTAGTTGATGATTTAACTTTCAAATAAAATTAATAAATACCAAGTGTCAAAGACACATAGTCAAATGGAATTATGAGATATTGGTGATATTTAAGAAAATGAATTAAATTATGTGTGTGTGTTCTCTTTCAAGCACCTGACCTCCCTTCTAACACTTCTTCCAACTGCACTAAAGTCAATTTCTGAACTAATTTCTTTTTTTTATTTTGTTACCTTAGTCACCATAAAATACATCATTAGTGTTTGATGCAGTGTTCCAAGATTCATTGTTCATGTACAACACTCACTGCTCCATGCAATACTTGCCCTCCTTAATACCTACCACCAAGCTCACCCATCCCTCCACCCCCACCCCTCTAAAATCCTCAGATTGTTTCTCAGAGTCCACAGTCTCTCATGGTTCTTTTCCCCCTCCGTTTTGCCCCAATTCACTTTTCCTTTCTTCCTCCTAATGTCCTTCATGCTCTTTCTTATGTTCCACAAGTAACTGAAACCATGTGATAATTGACTTTATCTGCTATGTCACTCAGCATAGTCTCCTCTGGTCCCATCCATGTTGGTGCAGAAGTTGGGTATTCATCCTTTCTGATGGCTGAGTAATATTCCATTGTACATGTGGACCACATCTTCTTTATCCATTCATCTGTTGAAGGGCATCTCAGCTCTTTCCCCAGTTTGGTTATTGTGGCCATTGCTGCCATGAACATTGGGGTACATATGGCCCTTCTTTTCACTACATCAGTATCTTTGGGTTTAATACCCAGTAGTGCAATTACTGGGTCATAGGATGTCTCTATTTTTAATTTTCTGAGGAATCTCCACACTGTTTTCCAAAGTGGCTGCACCAATTTGCATTCCCATCAACAGTGTAAGAGGGTTCCTCTTTCTCCACATCACATCAGCTCCAACATTTGTTGTTTCCTGACTCGTTAATCTTTGCCTTCTAACTTGTGTAAGGTGGTATCTCAATGTGGTATGACTTGAATTTTCCTGATGGTCAAAAATGATGCACATTTTTTCATGTGTCTGCTAGCCATTTGTAGGTCTTCATTGGAAAATTGTCTGTTTATGTCTTCTACCCATCTTCTGACATGATTATCAGTTTTTTGGGTGTTGAATTTGAGAAGTTCTTTATAGATCTTGGGTATTATCCCTTTGTCTGTAGTGTCATTTGTGACAGAGGATTGCAGACTGAATAAAAAGACTGGACCCATCCATATGCTGCCTCCAAGAGGTGCATTTTGAATCTAAAGATACACCCAGACTGAAAGTGAAAGGATGAAGAGCCATCTTTCATGCCAGCAGGCCTCAAACGAAAGCTGGGGTAGTGATTCTCATATCAGATAAATTAGATTTTAAGTTAAAGACTTTGGTCAGAGATACAGAAGGGCATTACCTCATTCTTAAAAGGTCTGTCCACCAAGAAGATCTAACAATTGTAAATATTTATGCCCTCAACATAGAAGTAACCAACTACATAACACAATTGTTAATCAAAATAAAGAGCTTATATAAATAAACCAGCCACTCTCAACAGACATCTGTCTCTCAACAGAGATCTGTCTCAACAGACAGATCATCTGAGCAGAAAATCAACAAAGAAACAAGAGCTTTGAATAACACATTGGACCAGATGGACCTCATAGATATATACAGAACATCCCACCCTAAAACAACAGAATACTCATTCTTCTCGGGGGCACATGGAACTTTGTCCAGAATCGACCACATCCTAGGTCACAAATCAGGTCTCAACCATACCAAAAGACTGAGATTATTCCCTATGTATTCTCAGGCCGCAGTGTTTTGAAACTGGAACTCAATCACAAGAAAAAATTTAGAAGGAATTCCAATACTTGGAAGCTAAAGACCATTCTGCTCAATAATGTTTGGATCAACCAGGAAATCAAAGAACTTAAACAATTCATGGAAACCAATGAGAATGAAGACATAAAACCTATGGGATACGGCAATGGTGGCCCTGAGGGGGAAATATGTAGCCATCCAAGACTTGTTCAAAAAAATTGAAAAATCCTGAATACACAAACTTTTTACACCTTAAAAAACTGGAGAATCAACAACAAATTAAGTCAACGCCACGCACAAGAAGGGAAAATATTAAAAATAGAGCAGAGATCAATGAGTCAGAAACTAGAGATACGGTAGAACACATCTGAGCCAATTTCTACTAAGATTGTACTCCTTTCTTTTAAGAAAGTAATTATATCCTTATTTGAATAACTCTTATTATTCAAGTTAATTGCCTGTTTTACTGAGTTGGTTCAATAAAACCAAATGACTTTCCACGTAAATTGTGTTATCTAGTACATGAGTAAATATTGTATATTTTATTTTTTTAGCATAAAACAAGATATTTATAAATTAAATACATAGTAAGAATGTCATAGGGAATAAAAGTTATAATTTTAGAAAATTTTATGCATTAGGATAATCATAGTAGGATGCTTTGGGTAAACCATCTAGAATATGGTTGGAAGATTTTTAAGACTTGAATGATCATTTTCAGTTGTAGGGAAATCAATGATACGTAATGACAAACTACAGAAATTTATATATAATACATTATATCATGTTTGATAATACTATTGGATTATATTTCACATTTCACAAGTAAAATATTTATATTACATCTATTATTAATAATAACACCTATTTGTTTTGCATTTTATAATTTCAAAGACCAATTTTCATAATAATGATCTGGGAATATGGATATTTCATAATTTGGAATGCATGCTAATACACCAGGATAAAATATACCCTAGCACGTGATCCTCAAGAACAGTTCTTCTTATGAATGATTAGATGTCAGACCCCATAATTTCACTGACATTACTTCAGATGAATTTATGAATGGAGGTTATAAGGCTTTTTATGATATTTTAAGTGGAAAGAGGGAAATGACATGTGTTGTGGGGCTGTATATAGTCTCTTTAATACAATGAGCATAACTATAATAATATTTATGTAAGGTGTTGATGACAATTCTATGTTGTAGCCTTTGTTTCTCTTTATCCCTTGACCTTCCTTATTAAAATTTCAATGAATAAGAGAAGCTGGCAAAGGAAACTCTTTAGTCCAGTAGTCCCTGCTTTACTTTTCTTGGACTCATTTGATCCTTTATTAATGCTCATCTTGCACCAGTGAAAGAGTAAATATATTGCTGATGGTACTCTGTAAGTTGAACTTCATATGAAGGTCTTTATATCATAATAATTAATTCCTTATAAACACAAGAACCATTCAGCCATGGCAGTCACTATATGGCAAGGAAGAAAAAAAATAGCAGTTTCCAACTATGTAAATAGAATTTATTATTTTCTGTACATTAGTTTAATCCTGGTAAAAGCTCTTTTGTAGAATTGCTACAATATTGCTATGTAGCTTTTAAGTAGCAAGGCAATCTCACCTTGAGAGAAAATAATTGAGCTTTAGTGTAACATTCAATATACTATTGATATAACTATATATTAATTAATTATAACACATAATAATAAAGTAGTATCTAATGTCTGGAAACAATAATATTTCTTTACATTTTTGTTGTCTTGGTTTATAGGCTGGTTTTCTGACGTGGCTCACTTTAAATATGTGAAAGCTCAGACTTGAAAGAGATGACTTTTCTAGTGTCCAATAACACTACACATGTAAGAACAAAGGTCTCCATTCAGTTCTTTATTTTAACAGCCAATCTTATTTTCTTTTAAAGCACAATTTTTTTAAAGGTTTTATTTATTTGTTTGTTTGACAGAGAGAGAGAGAGAGAGAGCAAGCACAAGCAGGGTGAGTGGTAGAGGGAGAGGAAGAAGGTTCCTGACTCAGGCCCAATATGGGTTGATCCCAGGACCCTGGGATCATGACCTGAGCCCATGGCAGACACTTATTAAACAACTGAGCCACCCAGGTGCCTCTAAAGCATAATTTATGTTTTCAATTAGAGATCACCAAATTTTGATATACATAGTTCCACGTGTGATATCGTGAAACATACATTTTTGGGGTAAGGTATACTGCCAATGGGAGAAAAATATGTAAGATAGTTAATTGGTAAAGTTGAGGGCACTGAGTAACAGGATGATAAAGATCGAAAATGCCATTTAACTTATTTTGGGAGAGCAAGCTATTTGCTCAGTGCTTACCCCTGTGAGGGAGGCATTGCACTGAAACTGGTATATGGTTTTACACTGCTGATAACGTCAAGGCTGCTGTCTTTTCAGATTGATTTCTCTAAGGTCTGATCATCTCTGTTGGGTCAAATCAAGATACAACTATGGCTTTTCTTCTCTGTTTATTTATTTGGGTTCAATTATTCATCTTTTGCCTGTGTCTTACCCTGCAATACAGTGTTTGAGGAATGAGTGAGAAGGTAAAAACTTACCAAACGTGGATGACCTCTTCAGGGGTAGGAATCGATTACTGATATAGAAGACAATATAGCATCAACAATTAACTTCTCTTTGTAATTTCATGATGTTGGTTGAATGATGAGTGGTGTTTTGCATGACAAATTTTGTGACGACGACTAACCAGTTCTGTAAATTGGCAGTCTCTTTGGCTTGTGATTTACATTCACTTCACATAGTCCAAACATTTCATACTGGATACAGTTAATTTTTCATATGAGTTTGCACTGTTGTTTTCTACTTGCTGTTAACCAAGTCAAAATGACTTCTTTCTATGATAGTATGTTGATATATTTTCCATCCACCTGCCTCTTTTAATTTTGATATGTAAAAATGTATGTACCTATATATTGCATGGATATATAAAAATGAATATTTGAATATATTGTGACCCTTTTTTAAAACATTAGATCTTCCCTTTGACATATTCTCAAACTTAATTAAACTTGTCTCTTGGACATTTTGAGTATTTCAAATGAGGAACAGAATGGAATAACAGGTATTACTACTCCAGCATATTACATATATCTGAAGAGAGGATACTGTTTATATTTCTAGTTGATTTCTAATATTTTAGCAGAACTTTACTAGAAGGCTTCTTTAGGAAAGAACTCATGCTTATTGAGTTTCTGCAATGTCTCTTTCTTGCCCCTCAGATGAGGCACATGTATTTAACTGGGAATTAAGGTCCATCACACAGTGCCGTATTTTTATACCTCTCTAAAGTATTTGGCTCTTATCTTTCATTGTCTATCTTTTAGGAGACTTCTACAGCTGTTTTATCTTTTGTTCCTTCAAATGAATCTTCATGTTACTTACTATCATTCTAGGCTCCTATAATGCTATTTCTTATTTTAATTCTTCATTTTCTTCTTTTGACCAGTATCCTTACTTCCCTTCTTCCATGTCCCTGCTTTATTGTTTGTCCTATTCGGATAAATCAAATGTCTTTTCTGGTATATATCATTCTAAATAATACATAATTGGTTCTTTGGTAATTGAAGCAAGAGTTAATTTCTAATAATGTAGCTAGAGGAGTTGTAGCAACTCTGATAAGCAATATGAACTCTCTAGTAATTGTTCACTCTTTCTAAATACTGTAAGATACAACAGCTTAAATATTTAAGGCCTGGTCCCTTTACCTAATGAATTTATAATATTGCTGGTTAAAAGTAGCACATTATATATAAATAAAATAAGCCATTGATATTAAAACAAACTGACCATACTTTTTTTCCCTTAATTTATGCATAGTTTTTATGAGTTACTATTCCACCAATGTAGAGCTGATGAAAACAACAAATCTGTCCTCCCTCAACCAACCCAATAGTGTGACTCCAGCAGACCAAGGATATGTGTTTTGAAAGAATATGTTTAGCCAGACTGCTGGTTGACCTTCTTGAGGGAACATTTTAATGTCCTGGTCACCGTTCCATAAGGTCACCTTGTACATATGGCATTCTTCCGAAGAGCACTTGAGCTGTCTCTGCTTAAAATCACTGCAATAAACAGTATAAGAGACTGATACGCTCTTCTTTCTCCATACAGCTAGGTCTGTAGGATTAGAATGTTAGTGATAATACCTCATTAAATTTTTCTTATTCACTATATCTTGAAGAGCGCCATTAAGATAATTTATTATCTTAATAATAATGTTATTACTAAAATTGTGTGTAAGATTAATGTTTATTTATTCAACACTAATTCAACACAAACATCTTTTAAACATTTATTATGGGTTACTGACTAAGGTAAACACATGTGAATACTCCTAGTTCTTAATTATATTCTCTCTGAAATTTTTATATCTTATTGTTGACTGCTGCATGATAGTTTAAAACTGTTTTTGTCTTAGAACACACCACAGGATTTCTTTCTGTATTAAACTCAGACCGCTTAAGCATGTCAGCCTTGTATATTCCTTTAAGTTAACTTGCCATTCTATTTTCTGAAGAAAAAGTACCGACTGAGAAATAAATATTTTTGCAACTTGGAATAGTCATACTGCAAGGCAGAATATGATGTCTTTCCATCTACATAGCACCTTTATTCTGAAGAGGTCAAGGTGTTTCATACACATTTATCTCATTTCCACGCAGATTTTCTTTTTTCACTAATTGCTAAAACCCAGAGAAGTAAAATTTCTTGTCTTGGGTCGTGTAGTCGTCTTCGTTAGCCACTGACTATGTACCTTCTTTATGTCCTGGCTGTGTCTACAGTGTGGCTCATGAGTATGCCCAGTTCCCTCCTAAAATAATGAATCAGGCCAACCAGCAAATATTGTGTATCTGCTATTGTTAGGTATTATTCTAGGTACTTGTGATAAATCAACAAACCAAACAGAAAAGAGAAAAGACCTTCCCTTGTCCTCCTGGCACTTATGTTTTAATGGGAGGAGCGGGACAGAGTGGGGGACATAGACAATAAATACCATGATGAGAGGAAAAAGCAAAGGCAAAATAAAGTAGGAAAAAGTTAGTGAGGTAGGAACATATAAATCGGTTAATACAATTCTTGCAGAAATAACTTATGTTCCCGGTTATGTACAACAATGTCACTAAAAATTGGTTCAGAACTGAAAATTAAAAGCAGGGTTGTTTGGGAGGTTTTTGCATTTTCAGATTGAGGAGACTTGAATTTGTTAACTCAATTTAGTAAACATTTCTTAGAACCATTCTGTACAAAGTACTGTTCTAGTTGTTTTGAGTACAAGGGTTGATCTAGTGTGGATTCTGCTCTCAAGCTGCTCAGAGTCTGAAGGACAAGATATGCTGGTTATCTATCTCTGTATAAAAATGCCACCTCAGAGTGTAGCTGTTTGAAACAGTAAACACTCTATTATCTTGTGATTTATTGGGTTGACAGCTTAGCTGGTTGTGCTTCTGCTTCTCCTGATGTTGGCCAGGAATGCAGTGGTCTGAGGGCTTGATTGTCCTGGAGCATCAGAGGTGGCTCATTCCCGTGGTTGATGCCGTGGTGGGAGAGGCTGGAAGGCCCATTTCAGGTAGGACATTGGGTCACTGGGACAGCTGACCCTGCTTCTCTTACTCTGTGTGTCAGGGCCCTTCACCTCTCAAATAGTTCTGCATAGGGTTTCTCCACATGGTTCTTCCAACAGTAACAAGACTTCTTCTCTGTTGGCTCGAGAGTCCATAAGGAGCAAAGGGAGAAGGTGACAGACCTTCTTGTGTGTTCGGTCCAAAACTTATACAAGGTTCCTTTCTCTGCCTACTAATGGTTAAAGTGATTCAGGGAGAGTCTTTCATGAGGGCGAAACTGTGGGATTCACAGATCATCTGGGACCATTTTTGGAGACAAACAGTTTCAGGAGACAGTGCTTATGATATGTGCAGGGTACTGTGGAAACACTGACGAAGGGCATTTGCCAATCTAGAGACATTTAAGCAAGGCTTCCAAGAATGAGAGAATGCTGAGCTAGATCTTACAGGAAAATTCCGAATTAGCCAGTGATTGAAGAACAGGATATGCCAGCCAGAGAGAGAGAGAGTGTGTGTGTGTGAGAAAGTGAGCAAGAGAGAGAGCCTGAGATATTACAAGACATGGTGTCAGAGGAGAGGATGATGTGTTCTGAGAACTTCCAGTTATTCAAAATGAGAATAGAGTACAGCCTTTTTTGGTAAATACTGAAGAAGATATCAAAAGAGGAAGACAGCTTTGACCCAGGGGTATTCATAAAATAAGGACAGCACTGAATCTCAGAAAGTTACTGTGAAGATTAAATTATATCAAATATCCAGTATATATATATATATATATATAAATTATATCAAATATCCAGTATATATATATAGACATATATCTATATATATATAGTCAATATATTAGATAACACTTTTTTAAAGATTTATAATTATTATTTTTTATTGTGTTATGTTAGTCACCATACAGTGCATCATTTTTTTAAAGATTTTATTTATTTATTTGACAGAGAGAGAGAGAGATCACAAGTAGGCAGAGAGGCAGGTAGAGAGAGAGGAGGAAGCAGGTTCCCTCCTGAGCAGAGAGCCTGATGCGGGGCTTGATCCCAGGACCCTGAGATCATGACCTGAGCCAGAAGCAGAGGCTTAACCCACTGAACCACCCAGGCGCCCCCATCATTAGTTTTTGATGTAGTGTTCCATGATTCCTTCTTTGCATATAACAACTTCTTTTGGCATGATGAGGGTTTGAAATTCACCTGGAAGCCAAGTATTCTGAAAGAATCATTTCGCTATATGCAATTTAAAACAGGCAATATCATATGTTTCATTATTCTTTTTTTTTTAATTTTTTATTTTTTTATAAACATATATTTTTATCCCCAGGGGTACAGGTCTGTGAATCACCAGGTTTACACACTTCACAGCCCTCACCAAAGCACATACCCTCCCCAATGTCCATAATCCCACCCCCTTCTCCCAAACCCCCTCCCCCCAGCAGCCCTCAGTTTGTTTTGTGAGATTAAGAGTCACTTATGGTTTGTCTCCCTCCCAATCCCATCTTGTTTCATTGATTCTTCTCCTACCCACTTAAGCCCCCATGTTGCATCACCACTTCCTCATATCAGGGAGATCATATGATAGTTGTCTTTCTCTGCTTGTCTTATTTCGCTAAGCATGACACGCTCTAGTTCCATCCATGTTGTCGCAAATGGCAAGATTTCATTTCTTTTGATGGCTGCATAGTATTCCATTGTGTATATATACCACATCTTCTTGATCCATTCATCTGTTGATGGACATCTAGATTCTTTCCATAGTTTGGCTATTGTGGACATTGCTGCTATAAACATTCGGGTGCACGTGCCCCTTTGGATCACTACGTTTGTATCTTTAGGGTAAATACCTAATAGTGCAATTGCTGGGTCATAGGGCAGTTCTATTTTCAACATTTTGAGGAACCTCCATGCTGTTTTCCAGAGAGGTTGCACCAGCTTGCATTCCCACCAACAGTGTAGGAGGGTTCCCCTTTCTCCGCATCCTCGCCAGCATCTGTCATTTCCTGACTTGTTGATTTTAGCCATTCTGACTGGTGTGAGGTGATATCTCATTGTGGTTTTGATTTGTATTTCCCTGATGCTGAGTGATGTGGAGCACTTTTTCATGTGTCTGTTGGCCATCTGGATGTCTTCTTTGCAGAAATGTCTGTTCATGTCCTCTGCCCATTTCTTGATTGGATTATTTGTTCTCTGAGTGTTGAGTTTGCTAAGTTCTTTATAGATTCTGGACACTAGTCCTTTATCTGATATGTCGTTTGCAAATATCTTCTCCCATTCTGTCAGTTGTCTTTTGATTTTGTGAACTGTTTCCTTTGCTGTGCAAAAGCTTTTGATCTTGATGAAATCCCAATAGTTCATTTTTTCCCTTGCTTCCCTTGCCTTTTGCGTTGTTCCAAGGAAGATGTTGCTGCGGCAGAGGTCGAAGAGGTTGCTGCCTGTGTTCTCCTCAAGGATTTTGATGGATTCCTTTCGTACATTGAGGTCCTTCATCCATTTTGAGTCTATTTTTGTGTGTGGTGTAAGGAAATGGTCCAATTTCATTTTTCTGCATGTGGCTGTCCAATTTTCCCAGCACCATTTATTGAAGAGGCTGTCTTTTTTCCATTGGACATTCTTTCCTGCTTTGTCGAAGATTTGTTGACTGTAGAGTTGAGGGTCTATTTCTGTGCTCTCTATTCTGTTCCATTGATCTATGTGTCTGTTTTTGTGCCAGTACCATGCTGTCTTGATGATGACAGCTTTGTAATAGAGCTTGAAGTCCGGAATTGTGATGCCACCAACGTTGGCTTTCTTTTTCAATATCCCCTTGGCTATTCGAGGTCTTTTCTGGTTCCATATAAATTTTAGAATTATTTGTTCCATTTCTTTGAAAAAGATGGAGGGTACTTTGATAGGAATTGCATTAAATGTGTAGATTGCTTTAGGTAGCATAGACATTTTCATTATTCTTATTATTTATGTGTGCTAGATATCCTTTATAACAGTGAAATTTAAAATATATGCTCACTTTTTTGGAGAACTGGTTGTTAAATATTTACCAGCACATCAAAAGTATTAAATCATTTTTCCATTTCATATATGTTCTGTACACCCTTTCTCTGCATTTCATGCATTTAACTCAGTGTTTCCACCTGGGTATTTTCTACTCATCTATATTCCATTTCACTAATCCTCTCTGCTTTTCTCTCCAAGTATTATCAACAATAAAGGCTTTCTTAAATGCCTAATTTTAGTGTTCTCATATTTAAAATTCTTGAATTTCCTTTTGATTCTCTTTTGTAAATTCCAGCTCTGGTGAAATTCCCCCCTCTTGTTCCACTTAGTGTAATAGCCCCAGTAATTTTAAAATTTACTCTGATTACTCCAGGTACTGGTTGTTTCTTTCTATTGTCTTTCTTTCTATAAAATGTCTTTCCTCTCATTTATTCTTCTTCTACCCACTTAAGCCTCCATGGACATTGGGGAGGGTATGTGATTTGGTGAGTGCTGTGAAGTGTGTAAACCTGGTGATTCACAGACCTGTACCCCTGGGGATAAAAATATATGTTTATCAAAAATAAAAAATTAAAAAAAAATGTCTTTCCTCTCTATCCTGTAGCTGGGTAGGCCTTATAATTTTTTTTATTATTATAATATAGTCTCTGAAAAATAATGGATGGTCTTGGGATCGTTGTCTGTCTCAGGGAGTTTCCCTTATCTCCTTGTAATCAGATAAGGCGGCACAGATCATTTCAATCAATTCAAGGATTGAATTGATTTGATGCTGAGTCTCAGGTCTTATAATAAGCTTCCTTAACCCCATCTGTTTTTCATCAGCTGAAGACTGTAACCTTCCAGAAGTTCTCAGGATAGCCTGGATTGTTTACAAAAAAACCTGCCCGCTGCGTGGTCCTTGGCCTTTCAGTCCAGAGCAGGACTAAAGCAAACACTGCTATATTTTTTTGTCTGTTTGCTTGTTTAGAGGTTTTTTGCATATCTTCTTGGCCTTTTGCTCTGTACAACTTATAGATAGGCAAAAGTCTCAAGACCAAAACCACAAGCTGTGATCTCATTTCCATGCTGCTACCCTTTCTCTGGAATCTTGACTACCCACAATCTGGCTACTTTTTTCAGTGTGAAATCCATTTTATTTTCTTTAAAGCATTAAGAGATTTCCAAAAGTTCTGCTATCTTCTCTGCCTCTTAACAATGTATGCTCATAGTCTTGGTCTGTCTCTTCACATGAACACCAGCATTCGCCTGGAGTAAAAAAAGCTGCTTAGAGAATGTTTTTGGTTCACAGTTCTCTGATTTCCTTTTCTTAGGGATCTTGGGCTCTCAATCCTGGTTGCCTGCTAGCTGTCTGATATCTTCAAACGGATTTCAGGCATATATATTTTTTTAAATTAGCTTTTCTGGCTATTCTCAGTGATAGCTTTGGCGCGCTCAAATCTCTTCCATTCTGGCTGCAGGTACATGCTCTTTTGATGATTTCATATGCCTGTAACAGGACAGAATTCTCTCCTAGATCCTCTCATAACATCCTGTGCATAATTTTATGATAATTATCACTCTGTTTTGGTAAAGACTTGTGTATTTGTCTGTCTCTTTTGGGCTGGACCATAAACTTGTAGAAGGCAGACTAATCTCACTTTTCTTTGAATTCCTAGTATCTGATATATCATTGCACTGAGTAAGTGATCATTTAATAAATAATTTAAAAGTGGGTATGGGTATATATCTGTAGATTTCTGGACTGATCAGGATGTCAATTATCTGACAGAATATTTCAGAATTTGTTTTCCTCCCTCTGTGTGTGTGTGTGTAAATATTTTAAATATTTTATTTATTTATTTGACACAGAGAGAAAGAGCAAAAGCAGGGGAGCTGCAGAGAGAGGGAGAGGGAGAAGCAGATCCCTAGCTAAACAGGGGAGCCCAATATGGGGCTCGATCCCAGAACCCTAAGATCATGACCCCCCGCAGAAGGCAGATGTTTAACCAAATGAGCCACCCAGGCACTCTTATATTTATCTTTCTTCAGTTATGTTTTACCTTAGGAACATACGTAAGAAGAATTTTTTTTTTTTTTTATAAACATATATTTTTATCCCCAGGGGTACAGGTCTGTGAATCACCAGGTTTACACACTTCACAGCACTCACCAAATCACATACCCTCCCCAATGTCCATAATCCCACCCCCTTCTCCCAAACCCCCTCCCCCCGGCAACCCTCAGTTTGTTTTGTGAGATTAAGAGTCACTTATGGTTTGTCTCCCTCCCAATCCCATCTTGTTTCATTTATTCTTCTACCCACTTAAGCCTCCATGTTGCATCACCACTTCCTCATATCAGGGAGATCATATGATAGTTGTCTTTCTCTGCTTGACTTATTTCGCTAAGCATGATACGCTCTAGTTCCATCCACGTTGTTGCAAATGGCAAGATTTCATTTCTTTTGATGGCTGCATAGTATTCCATTGTGTATATATACCACATCTTCTTGATCCATTCATCTCTTGATGGACATCTAGGTTCTTTCCATAGTTTGGCTATTGTGGACATTGCTGCTATAAACATTCGGGTGCATGTGTCCCTTTGGATCACTACATTTGTATCTTTAGGGTAAATACCCAATAGTGCAATTGCTGGGTCATAGGGCAGTTCTATTTTCAACATTTTGAGGAACCTCCATGCTGTTTTCCAGAGTGAAAATTACTTTTTCAAAGTAAGGGGTAATTACTTTTGTAGATCAATGATATGTTATTTCAGTTGCTAGAATGACATATTTTTAATTGACCATGAAATTTTTGAACATTGTAAACATTGTAAATAGTTAATAAATGTATATTTCTCTTTTGACATATTTTAGTATTTTTAGATGTTATTTATTCACTTTGTTGTGGTAGGTATTAAAATCAAACAGATGATGTGAAAATACTCCTGAATTCACAAACAAGAACTTTTCTGTATAGATTTTTGAATGTCTTAGTTGGAATTTGACCGCTCCTTCTATGACATCTTCCCAGATTAATTAGGGAAGAATTAGTCCATCCCTTTTGTAGCTGCCCATGGTCCTTTGTTGCTCTTTTATGGCTTTTACCAATTTACATTATGTATATCTGTTTAACATTAGAATTTCGACCCTGTTTCTACCAACCTTCCTATTTCCCAAGCTTGTCTCATTTTCCTCACAAGCAATTACAATCTATTTATATACTCACATTTTCCACCCTAACACACACACACACACACACAGCCTGAGTAACTTTGAGAGTAGACATTTCTCTCTGTTTGGTTTACGGTTGTCTCTCCAGTACCTAGAACAGTGCCCGGGACACAGAGTATGTGTTGAATTGTGAACTCAGAGAGACCAGAGACCATGATCTAAGTCTTAGTACCCTGGCGTCTAGCATAATATTTACTAAAGCAGGTTTTAAATACTTTTGTAATAAGTGGCAACTCATTCTCTTGTAAAACTAAAGGGATTATAGTGCTTGTGTTCAGATAATTCTACTTACTGTAATCTGTAGCTATTGTTCAGCAAATAGTTCTTAGATAATTAGTATGCAAGAGGGCTACATATTAAAAACCTACTCTGTTCCTTGAATATGTATTTATTTACTTAATGAAATTTATAAACCCATAATAATTAAATATACAGATTTCCTATTTCTCTTCTGTTATATTTTAGAATTCTCAGATATGATTCACTTTGCTTTATAAGATATTGAAATCATATAAATGATGTGAAAAATACTTTTGCACATTTACTGAATACATGTCCTATAGCAGATATTATGTTAGGAATAGGAGGAACAAAATGAACAATATTTATTGCCTGTCTTCAAAATCCTAAATAATACCTAACATTTACATCATATTTTATATACGCTAGACAGTTATGAGAACGTTAGATATGTTTATTCTTTGAATTCTTATGGGAATTCCATGATAGAAGTACTATTATTTTCCCCATTTTGAAAGTGAGAAACTGAGGCACAGACAGATTAGCAATGCACTTTGTCATTAGAATCTGTGCTCAGTGTCCAGCGAAAGTCTAGAGACCATACCTAAGCCTTTCTACCAAAGGTAGACTCTTAGAAAAAATGATTCTTGACCCATGCTTTTCTCTCCTTGCCAAGGACTCCAGTATCTCAGTCTCTTTCCTCGGAACTGCTTTGGGGTTCATCTTTGAAGCTGGTTTTGAGAAAAATACTCTTTCTGCTACTCTCACTATCTCTGTTTCCCTAAACAAACTTTTTTTTTTTTTTTTTTTTTTTTAAGATTTTATTTATTTGACAGAGAGAGATCACAAGTAGGCAGAAAGGCAGGCAGAGAGAGAGAGAGGAGGAAGCAGGCTTCCTGCTGAGCAAAGAGCCCGATGTGGGACTCGATCCCAGGACCCTGAGATCATGACCTGAGCCGAAGGCAGCGGCTTAACCCACTGAGCCACCCAGGCGCCCCCTAAACAAACTTATTATGGTGGTTTAACAGACACACTGATTATTACGTTGAAAAAATAGAAGCTCAAAAGTAATACATAGGAGACAATAAAAAAGCTCATAAATTTCTAACAGGAGGGATTTCTGGTATTCATATTATTTTAGTTGGTTGTATAACTTGCTTGCAAAATTCGAATTTAAGTTGTGACACTCTAGCATGACCTACTTGAATGCTTTTTTAAAAAATACTAATATCAGTTTTTAATAATACTAATATTTAAAAAAATACTAATATCAGTTTTTTTAGAGGGAAGGGGAAGTAGAAAATATATAATATGATTGATCTCCAGGTAGTTAGTCTAAAGGAATAGCAGATGGTAAACATTAGCTATTAGAGCAGGAAATTATTTCTTCAACATATTTTTTTAGCTAAGAGATTCTTTGAAAATGAGTAATTCTGGTTGGTTGATTTTGAAAGTAAACCATATGTTGTTTACATGTTTTGGCATTTATCCAGTTTCCCTGAAGATGAAAGTGAAAATGGGGGGAAAAAAAGCGCCTTTTACTAATTAGATAATAATGAACATAATGAAAACAGGTGCCATAACTTTTTGAATTATGAGAATGTATCTTCAGAACATGCTCTGGGAATAGGATCATGAGGGAAAAGTGTTCTGTATGTGCCTACGATGTAAGCACATATGTGTCTGGAGGTATAGACCAAGGCACACATTAAACAAATTTAACTGCTAGTTTTTACTATGATAGAAATAAAAAAACACAAATCAAAAGGAGTTTCAAAATGCCCTGCTCATTTTACGTGAGTCACTCAATGTAAATGCATGTATAATTTGCAATCTTGACATTCTAGTTAATATCTTAAAGCTTTTCACACACATTTGAGGGAGAAACAAGAAGTAAATCAAGAAAGCCTGATGATTATCCTAGAAGGCCAGTAGGACACTGAATCCCACTAACCTATAGAACCCCTTGCTCCTGAGCCCCAGCAATACCCAGGAAGTCATATTCTCCTCCACAATTGGAGATGCAGATGATACAGCTTCAGCCACAAAAGACAGCAATTGCAGCCTAGGGTGGGGGGAGGGTGCCGTGATAAGAGCGGCTCCTGACGGACAGGATTGAGAAATGGAAGAGGTACTGGGGAAATCAAGAGGAGCAGAAAAGACAGTTTGGATGAGTCCATGGGTAAAAGCCTCTCTCATGGTGGGAAAAGAAACTGAACGTCTCATCTACTGCTGAGAAGGAAAAACTTTCCCTGCTCTGTGTCTTTCCCTTCTAACGGACAAGATGGACATGTTTTGAATTCACAGGAATGCCTTCTGAAGAAAAATGAATATCCCCAAGAGTACAAAGTTGGGACTATTAAAATGGTTGATCAACTTTTAAAAATACATGATAACGTACGTGTTAATTATTTTCCAAAAAATATAACTGCTGTGTTTGAAAATAATATGAGAAATCTGCTCCTATACAATATGACCCATCACTAGCTCTCTTCTGTGGTTGCGAAGGCACTTAAATTCTACTGGTGATTATTTTTCTAAATGATTAACGCTTATTGTGATTATTCTCCAGCTAATATATGTATGCAAAATGTAGCTGCAGGGATTTGCTTTTGTTAGCATATCCCCTCCCCCACCCTGAAACCTCAAGGCTCCAGACGTTGATGCTGGAGAGAGAAAATGGATGTGTGTGTGTGTGTGTGTGTGTGTCTGTATCCAACCTTCAAGTTGATACATTGGTGATGATATACAAACAAACGAAAAAAGATAAAGCTTTCGCCTTGATAATGCCCTTCTCAACACATCAATATCATTTTCGAAAAACTTCACAATAAGCAGAATGCTTTACATTTAAGTGAGGCTGTGTTTTAAAACAGCTATACAAAGCAGTTACAACTGGAAATTTAATATAACTGAGAATGGCACTTTTATTAAATAACTCTGTGATCTTCCAGCCATGTTCTTAATCAGTGATCTCCCTGTAGCAAAATGCATAGATAATCAACAACTCAGTCTGTCAGTAAACTTGTTGGGGGATTAAATCCTAAAGGAAGGAGCCCATAGCCCTGGAGGAAAACTGAGTACACGTTTCCCTGAGTCTTTGAAGGCTCATCTCGGTAGTCCCACTGCTAGAATGTGCTCTGTTGTCATAGCAACACCATCTCCTGCTTCATACAGGAAAGATTAGCTCTTACTGTGCAGAGGAGAGAATTTAGGGGAAGTCAGACTAATCCCTGGGTGCACTTGGAGAGAAAGGTTGGACCTCGCCTGAGGGATGCTGCCTCTGCAATGATAGAATTGGCTGCCACAGACACTGGTATTTAAGTTGAAGAGCAGAATTCACAGTAAGTGTCAGCTTCTCCAGAGTAGAATATTGATGAATGAGGTTTGTCTAAGTCTTGTTGAAGACTGTCCCGTGCAGCAGTAGAATGACAGCAGGAGACTCTGATAAGACTGCCAATGTTTTCCTACTTTAGGTGGTGTTTGAAGGGTTGACCACATCAGAAACTTGAGGAAAAATGTTAGGTACTTTTGAAACATCCATCTAAAATCCTGGGAGCATGTCTAAATTAGATAAGAAAAAAAAAATGTATTCTATGTTTTTGGCATTTAATTTATTTACCTTAGATTTTTGTGTACTTAAATTGAAAATTCCATAGAGAGAAAGAAAAGAGAAAACACATGAAAATATTTATTCTTTCTAAGCAAGTGTGTTTCTTTAACACCAAAAGTAATATGTTTTCATTTTAGGTTTACAAATGTTTGTTTTCAATTATGTACACGGTTTTTGAAAATCCTTTTGGAAGCATAAAAGTGGTATAGTTCTTTTAAGGTAGTTAGAATATGATGGGAAAAAAAGGTATTCTTTGGGGAAGATTAATTTATTTAGGTCTTCTCTTTGGTGCTATTGCTTCAACTTGTCAGCATAAAGTATGTTCAATGTGTAAATCTTTCAGGATTTTCTGTTGCTTGTCTAAAATGGATTTTAATCTAGGGGGCTATGTGGATTTATTTTGGTTTTTTCCCCATTTGTTTGTATGGGCACAGTTCTTTTTATAATTACTCAGTAGTGCATGGATTTTACTTTAAGAACTGGGAAGCCTTGTTATGGGTTTGAAATGTTTGATATTGGTATCTTTTGTTGAGATATCTACTCACTGAAAAACTTAATTACTTCAAAGTACACTTTAATCCATATCCAAAAATAAAAAGAATATTCCAAGAATATGTAGATTTTATGTACTATATTACTTATGTGTAAACTGTGGTTTTGAAGATCAGTGTATATTACCCTGAAAGGGTGTATATGTATGTATACATGTATACATATATATATTTTTTCAAGTATTCCTGGTGAAAATTATATCATGCTGCATTCATCTTTTTTTTTATTGCTTTGATCACAGCCATATATTTACAATGTGTATTTGAAAACTGGGTTTTAGTTCCTATGTACAAAATCTCAGGTTACTAATATATTACCACACTACAACGAACATTGCAGTCTATGATAAATATAGCCAATATCATAGAAAATAGTTATTTGAAGATTACTCCTTTAATTTACCAAAATGAAAGAGATTTGGGTGTGAATGCAGATTACACATAGACTCCTTTTCTCTAAAACTTAATGTTAGAAGAGACCGTAGGTCTTAGACCTGAAGGAGCGATTATATTAAATGGCTACATGAAATGATTCTCTTTATATGTCAGGAAATATACACAAAACCATAAGGGTCACAACTGGCTGAATAGCATTCAAGTTATAACTATGCAGAAGCCTGATGCTCTTAAGAAAATGGAGACAAAGCAGAAAGTCAGGGAGCCTCTTTCAGTAAATGATTGCAAATTATTACAACAACCTCTTTTCTATCAGTAGTTCAGGATAGAGCCCTTAGAAATCACAAACATAAAGAGGCAAATCTGCTATTTCTCCCCAGACTTACCCCCTTCCCCTCTGAAAACAAACAGGAGTAACTTATTTCTCCTCATTTATCGACTTTGGGCAAAAATGGGGAAGCCAGTGACCCTATTCCAAAAGGAGAGAAACTTCAAGTTCACTATATGATGCCAGGCTCAAAATTAGTACAACAGAATTGGGGAAAGAGAAGGATGGCTAGGTAAAAATCAGCCACACTGATTGAAATCACAGAATAAAGTATATACACAGATAACTGAACAATAATTGAAAGCTAAGGCAGAAAGGATTTAGCCCATTCACTACCCTAACCAAAGTTTTTCAAGAGGTGGTCCTAACCAGTTTTTTAAAAAAAACAATCATATCATATTACTACGAGTTTTCCATTTCCTGTGTTCTGGGCTCATTTCTTTTGTAAAACAGTAATGATTGAACTGGAGCCAAATGCTGTGAGCTGATGACTTGTGTGGATTTATTAGGTCCCTGAGGCAGTTTGATTTGGGCTCCCGCTATTTCAGGGTCTTGCTTGGTGAGGAACAGGTCATACTCCAAAGCCCAATTATCCCTTGAAAGGCATTGCTTCAGGAACCTTTGAAGGGGCAAGCTGTTCTATTCATGAACTGGCCTTAGAGGTTTGGAATATCTTTTGGAAAGTCCAGAATTCAGTTTAAGAATAAAAATCTTTGGGTTGCCAAGGTCTTGAGTTTGGTAAGTGATCTGGAAATGGTCTGAGCTTTTACAAGGGAAGCCAGAGTACAGAAAAGAGAAGGAGGAAGCAGTGGCACAGGAAGATCACAATAGAAGCTTCTGCTAGGGAATAATACTCACAACACATACATGGGAGGCATTAATGCATGATTTTATAATAGTCAGTTATCATGTGCACTAAGGATTGCTTCTAAGACAACCCAGTATGGTTGATGGTTGACATATATGTTAGAGTACATATTGAAGATAAAAATATTTAGCACAAAAGATAATACTGTGATATGAATGCTTTTTGCTTTTAAAAATCAAATTAAGATTCAGTTTTGCCTATATTAGTTTTGATTCTATGACATGTTGCTGGGTTAGAGAACAGTAATACAGCAAGGATTCCTCCTCTCTTTTTTAGATTTTGGGACTTATGTTCATGTTAAAACCTCCTTATATTCTTTAAGTTTGACTTTATTCTATTTCAGGACAAATATGTAAGATGCTAAATTTATCTATCTTCTTAGGATTACATGTAAGCAAATGTGTAGTATCATGTATGGGAAGATGGCTGGAACAGTTGTTGAAACTGGGTTATGTGTAGGAAGGTCAGAATGTTAGTTGGGGCTATGTACTTTTGGTGAGAGACACTTTCGAAGGCAGATGGGGGCCAGTGGGCATTTCTGAGCTAGGCATGAGAAACAGAGCAGGGTTTTGTGAAAATGTGTCCTACAAATGTGAAGAGAATAAACAGATGGTATGGGAAGGGTTAAGAGGAGGCTGCTGGGACTGAGAACCTAAACTAACATAGGAAAACTGAGAATTAAAGGTAGGGAATAGATGCGAAAGCAATCATAGCCATATACTCTAAGGAATTTCCCGTGTTAATTTATTCAACCAAGGTTTTATTCGGCCACTGCCAAGATGGTTGCTAAGAATTACAAAGCAAAATGCATATGTTCAGACATTAATAAAAATACTGGTGGGAAAGACCAAGAGATAGAAAATCAAAATATTTTGTGGGGGCGCCTGGGTGGCTCAGTGGGTTGGAGCCTCTGCCTTCGGCTTGGTCATGGTCCCAGAGTCCAGGATCAAGCCCTGCATGGGACTCTCTGCTCAGCAGGGAGCCTGCCTCCTCCTCTCTCTCTGCCTGCCTTTCTGCCTATTTGTGATCTGTGTCTGTCAAATAAATGAATAAAATATTTTAAAAAATATTCTGTGCTAAATGTGCTAAAGCAAGCACAGGGGATAGACTTGGCCCATGACTGGAAAGTGTTAAAGAACTTTCAGACTTGGAAACCCATTGGAAACCCATTGAGTGCCATTACTAGACAGAAGGAAAGTCTATTGGAAGAGGGCGTTTGTGAGCAGATGTGAGGAGAGAACTGACAGTAATGGAGATGGCGATGAATTTGATTTTGGTCATCATTTTTTATCTTTAAGCCTTAAAAAACAAATACTACATGTAATTATAAGACTTAACTTACCCATAATTTGTTTATTTAAGAAAGAGAGAGCAAGCAAGCAAGCAAGCAGGGGCAGTGGCAGAGAGAGAAGGGGAGAGAGAATCTTTTTTTTTTTTTTTTAAGATTTTTATTTATTTGACAGACAGAGATCACAAGTAGGCAGAGAGGCAAGCAGAAAGAGGAGGAAGCAGGCTCCCTGCTGAGCAGAGAGCCCTATTCGGGGCTTGATCCCAGGACCCTGGGATCATGACTTGAGCTGAAGGCAGAGGCTTTAACACACTGAGCCATCCAGGTGCCCCGGGGAGAGAGAATCTCAAGCACGCTCCACACCCAGTACAGCAAAGTCAGATACAGGGCTTGATCTCATGACCCTGATTTAGGTTCATGATCTGAACCTAAATCAAGAGTTGGACCCTTAACTGACTGAGCTACCCAGGAACCACATGATGTATTATATTTTAGAAGGTCATGTTAGTACACAGAATTTCATAGCATCTTTTGCAGTTATTTTACTACTCTGTTCTATTTCCTCTTTAATATTTGTATATAGCAATTAGAGTATGCAAAACCTGGGTATGTGTTTCATTTTGAAGTTCAACCATTTAGTATGACCCCCAAAATTTTATCTTTCATTACTGGGGTCTGACAGTCTAAAATTTAATAATTTTTATCTTGCATTCTTCTCTTGGCATTAAAATAAAATAAAAATAAGTTGGATAAAAAGAAAAAAAGAATATATTCAGCTGAACTTTTGAGAAAACCACTTTTGGTAGAACTTACCCAATGAGCTAGGGTCAGGAGTATTTTATCGTCTTTTTTATCTGGATAATGGCATCATTTTCCATCACCATAGTTATGAAGTGATGATAATTATAGTAATTACAAGAACAACCTCAACAATTAAGAATTTTTGTCACTTTACAGTTTATAATTGTTGGGGAAATAAAAACAACCCTGCCCCCCAAAAGACCCTTCTGTACCTGTATAGAAGAAAGAGAGAAAACACAGTTCATCATAGTGTAGGGATGTATGGTGACATCAAAGTGACTACAAGGTCTGTACAGAATCGCACACATATTTATACAGTAAAGTAGAATGAAGAACAATGACAACTCCTCTATATTCTTGAGAGAAAAATAGATGCACCTGATTGTCTCCTATTTCTCTTCTGAGGGAAAGCTATTTCTGAACTAATTCTGGAGGCTTGCATTTACTGTTTGAAGGGTCAGAAGTCCTAACCTTGCACTAGAAAATCAAAATGGTGATCCTGCTATACCTGACTATTTTCAAGGAGACCCCATAAAGGGCATGGTAGGGAAGCAGCTGCCTGTCCCCTCAAAGAAAATCCATCCACTTATCCTTACACGATGAACCTTTTTCTACACATTATCCCAGTTAATTATCACAATACTGTCAGACACATATAATTACCATTGTGTCCCAATTTTATGAATAAGGAAACTGATGCTTGGAAAGGTCAGGGAATATTTTTAAAGTCATAGAACTAACAGCAGGAGATTATCCACCTCTCTTTATCTCTCATTCTCATCTCTTATATGAGGCATTGGAGAAACTCATTTTTGGATGTTACACGGAGAGGTAATGATAAAGAAACAATCATTTTTATTGTTCTTGCCTTAGGTATGTAAGAACACCTATGCCCCATGTTACAAATATGCAGGCCATTGGATACAGTCTGGTCCAATTTTTCTGTGTAATAACCATTTCATGAAATTGTTTGGGGAATTAAAAGAGATAAGTAATGCAAAGGAACTTGCACTGTACCAGGTGCTCAACAACTGAGAACAGTCACAGAAGCTTATTCCACTCCAGGAAGAGGAAAATAATGAAGGCAATTGGAGCTTTATTTATTTTTTATTTTTTTAAGATTTTATTTATTTATTTTAGAGAGACAGCAAGAGTGAGAGAGAGAAGAGAGAGAGCAGGGGGAGGAACAGGGGGAGGAACAGACTGATGATGTGGGGGAGCCTGATGTGGGGTTCAGTCTCACAACTCTGACATCATGACCTGAGCTGAAATCAAAGAGTTGGGTACTGAATCGACTGAGCCACACGGGTGCCCTGCCATTGGAACTTTAGTAAAAAGAATGCTGTCCTAGGGGTGCCTGGGTGGCTCAGTGGGTTAAGCCTCTGTTTTCAGCTCAGGTCATGATCTCAGGGGCCTGGGATGGAGCCAGCTCTCTGCTCAGCAGGGAGCCTACTTCCCCCTCCCCCTCTGCCTGTGTCTCTGCCTACTTGTGATCTCTTTCTGTCAAATAAATAAATAAATCTTTTAAAAAAATGCCGTCTTGATATTCAGAAAATTATTCATCCATCCATCTGTTCATTTCTTTATTCATCATTCATTCAACAAGCATTTAAAACGCTTAGGTGAAATCAGAGAGGGAGACAAACCATAAGAGACTCCAGGGAACAAACTGAGGGTTGCTGGAGGGGAGGTGGAGGGGTGGTCGGGGTAGCTGGGTGACGGACATTCAGGAGGGCACATGATGTAATGAGCGACAGGTGCTACATGCAACTGATGAGTCCCTGAACTCTACTTCTGAAACCAGTAATAAACGACATGTTAATTAATTGAATTTAAATAAAATCAAATACCTAATAAACCCTTTCCCTGGGCCTCCTTCTGCATAAACACATTGTAGAAAATGAAGAAAACCAGAAGCTACCCCTCCCTTCAAAGATAATGCTAAACTCATCCTTGTTACGGACGGGGTATGGAGTTAAATACTTTGCAGTCATGAACTCACTTGATCATATCAGTCATCCTGTGATGTAAATGCTACCCCTGCCCCTATTATTTCTAGGGGGAAGCTACGGTTCAGAGAGAGTGTCCAAACCACCTGACTTACGAGTGACAGACCTGGGTTTGAATCTATGTTTCTCTAGCCACAACACCCATTCTCTCAACCACACTGTTACTCCTTCTGTTGCACATGTGTGAAAGTGCTATGAGGAGCGTTAGCATGGGATCCAGAGCGATCACAAAGGAAAGGGGTGACAGGGTGCGGTGGATAGGTGGGAAAGCCTTAGCCGTTAACGATTTTCCTTTCTGTATAATAACTATATCATAGAACTGTTTTGGGAATTAAGGGAGGTAACCAGAAAACATTTACAGGGCACCAGGTGCTAATATGTGTTAGCAACCACTTCCTGTCACTCAACTAGCAGGTTAAGTCTCAGCAGTCACTACTTAGACTTCTTCTCCCTTTCTCTTTCTTATGTCTTTGATGGTCTGTTTCATAGACAATCTGCGACTATAGATGCTACCTCGCCTTCACTTCGCCTAACAGTCTGGGAGGTGATTAGATGTTCACAAACTTTCCCAGCATTTTACCTCCCGTGTGTCTCCATTAGGGTTCATAACAACTGGAATAGGCCATGGTGGACCTGTTCCTCTAAACACCATCATGTTTTCTGTCTGAATGATTTCTTTTGTTGTTGTTGTTGTTGCTTTGTGTTTTGGGTTTCTTTGTTTGTTTAGAGAAAGGGGCTTGGTGGGAGGAATGTCTTAAGAGTTTTTCATGTTTGCAAGTAAGGCTGCCATTGCTGGCTACGGAGCTTGTCTCTTTCTGCATGCGGTCTTCACTCACAGGTTTTACTGAATGTGTAGTAGAGAAGGGTAAGATAATTAGCACCAGAAGAAGGAAAGGAAAGCGTTTATAACCAGGTCTTCAGAGGAGTAAATGGCTCAATATCTGAGTCAACCATCAAAATATACTAAAGGATGTTGCAGCTTTGTAACCTGTAGAAAAAAGGTTTTCACACATGGGTCCTGAATGCATGCATATGTATTATATTGTCAGCCTTTTAAATCACATGTAGAAATTCATGCACTGGAAAACTCTCTGAAGGCTATTACTTTATCTGTGACGGAATCACTTATATCTCATACTTTTTTGTAAAAACTAACAATATGATTATAAAGTTTAGCCCTGTATAATAAATATTAAGAACAGCAATTACATAACAATATGGCGACTACAATGATTTGTGGAACAAACCCAAGGTAGATTTTAAAAAGAAAATGAGAAATTAACTTTTTCACTGCTTGTACCTTCCAACCTTATCTAATAATGACCATACCCATTAGTTTAAAAAAAAAAAAAGGAAGGAAGAAAGAAAAAAAAAGAAAGAAAGAAAGAAAAATCACATATAACACTTCTCTAATGCTTGAAAGGAAGTTTAGAAATTTAGAAAATCCCAGAAGCCATGACTTTATTAGAGAATGCTACACGTATGTATCTTTGCTCTAGAAATTGCTTTAAGCGAGTAGGGAATTTAAGGGTGATAACCAAGTTTTCTATTTTTTTTCTTCTGTAGCTAATAAGGTCCCGAGGGATGACTCTACCCATATCAGGAAGGAGACATGTGCTTCTCTTAACTCCTGCCAAATAGAGGATATCAGGGATCTTCCTAACCTTTACGTCTTTCCTCTGGTTGCCATTCTACACAGTGGAGCGTGGGGGGCAAGAAAAGGCCCAGGAATGTGATTGTTCTTTTCTGCTCACTTCTTTTGTTACAAATTTTCACAGCATTTTTCTCAAGTTCTTTTGAGATTTCTTTAGAGCTTAAAATTATAACCTGTTAATTTAGCATTGTTTCTTCTCAACATCAAGGCTTGGTTTTTCTCTAGTGGCCTATCCTCCCTTAAAACAAATAGTTTTTAGCTGGTCAAGAGGAAAAGCTGTACGGGGACTAACACGATATTGTTAGTAACTTTCTCATTTTAAATACCTTAAGCATTCCTTTTTTTTTTTTTTTTTTTTTTTTAAGAAATAGTCTGTTGCAAGCAAACTATGTGTTATTGGACCTGTGGTGTAAAATTTAGTTTATAATCTGGCAAATATATACTTTATGCTTTTTCCCTTTGAAAATGTCTTTGGTTATCAGAAAAAATTATCTTCAGTGTGGTATGTGACCTTTGCCAACTTAACGTGTTCTTTGCACTCATCGCCAACCTTGTAGAGACTAAGTGAATTTCTTTTTTTTTTTTAATTTTTTTTTTAATTTTTTATAAACATATATTTTTATCCCCAGGGGTACAGGTCTGTGAATCACCAGGTTTACACACTTCACAGCACTCACCAAAGCACATACCCTCCCCAATGTCCATAATCCCACCCCCTTCTTCCAAACCCCCTCCCCCCAGCAACCCTCAGTTTGTTTTGTGAGATTAAGAGTCACTTACGAGACTAAGTGAATTTCTTACTGGTTTTACCAGACCAGGGGAAAAGTTCAGTAGGGTAATTAAAATATAAAATATACTCTGACCAAATGTACTTGAACAAGTTTGGCTCAGAACTACCTCAAATTCTGGGTTATTTCACTGTCACAGTGTATGTTTCACAGGGGTCCTGTTTGTTGTTTATCTACCCCAGGAGACCCAAGTTAGAAATACAAGGAGATTCCATTAACTGATACAATGTGCTCATTTGTCTTTTCCCTGCAGCATAAGGAAGTGGGAAGCTCACAGATTTGGCATAACACATATTTCCCTTGGAATCTCAGCCCTGGACCTCCCTGTAGTTCCCTCATCTATCTTTACTAAAGGGCTAAGAACCGGCCTTGCATATTACTTTATTTCAAAGTTCAGTGGATAAAGTAATAAAATATTACACATTTGTTTTAAATATATATTCATGTTTAAAACATTTAGACTTCCTAGAATCACTTCCATCACCAATATATTATTAATAAAGTATTACATATTCATTTAAATACATATTCATGAGAAAGATTTCTAAAAGTACAGAAATGTACAAAGAAGGAAGGATCCCCTATTTCCTTCCGTCAGTCTGCTGTACTCTCAAGAGATCATGACTGTTAACAGTTTGTTTTGTACTTTTGTCCAGAAAAGATAGATAAATGATAGCTTGTTCAACAGATATCTTTTAAAAAAATGGTCCCCAAGATTTTGAATATAGGTTTCATTTTTATCATTTTGAATCGGTTGTTGGAAAGGACATTTTACCAATGATTTGCTGAAGTTGTCATAGTTATTATGTTGTTATTTTTTTTTTCTTACTCGTTGTTTTCTCCTAGCCAATACCACAAAAAGGCATAACAATTTACAGACTAGAAGAAAAGGAGAATGGGATTGACCACACACTTGTCTTTTGGGAACCATGGATTATTTGTGGCAGGGTCTCTTCTGGAATGACAAATATACATCTTAACATAAAAATACAGTAATGGATGCTAAGCCAAATTAAAGACTAGCTCTCAGAATATTGGTCTGTAAATGTCTGCAGAGCTGAAATGTGTAAATTAGAGATTCACTGGAATCTGCTAGCCAAAAGTGAAAACGCAAAGTGCTTACAGCTCGCTAATTAATGCTGCATGTCCAATTTGATTGCAGGGAAAAAAAGAGCCACTGAGGCCAATGGGAAAAAGCAGTGGCCTGGGAGTGGAGCGAACTGAGTCCCTTTCTGTTCTGCTACTCAGTAAGGGACCATCCCCCAACAAGTCTGTCTTTTGTCCTTAGTGTAGCCATTTAAAAATTGGGGTCGGATTCACCACCCTGTTAACTTCTCAGAATTGGCAATAAAATCGGGGGAAAGCCCAGAGAGATCAAGTTCCAGGAAAATCATAATCTAATTTATTGCTGAACTGTCAATGTTCTGATGGCTGGATTAGACAGCCTACAAATTTTTAATGAGTTTCTACCAGGTCAGGCTTTTCAAGGAATGGTTAATGGATGGTACAACGGTGACTGGTCCATGACAAGATAAGTGCACAATCACAGCAATTTTATGTCAGAAGAATTTAATAATAAATAAATGGGCTTCTATATTGTATGTTCTGTTACCAGCAGTATTTGTTTTCACAAACTATTTATCCATGACAGAGTGGAAATGAAAAGATTGATTCTTCATCACAGATTCTTTGAAAAACACCATCCTTGGGAATTGGAGCTGTGCTGGATTAATCAAAGAGCAGAAATTGACCTAATCCTTATTCTCTCTGAGCTGGAGGTCCTGGGAGGGACCCAGATATTAATCAAGTAACCATAGCTGAGTGATTAAAGTGCTTCTTCTCAACCAGTTTCCTCCTCGCCCCTGTTTTCCCCTCCCTCTCCTCCTTGCCCTCTCCTGTCTTCCCCCACTTCACCCATGTACCCCGCATCCCCTCCCCCTTCCCCTGCTAGGACTCCCTCTTCCTCCTGTTCCCCTTAATCTTTCATTTGTTTCTACCTACTCTGCCTTATCCATCTGAGAAATGTTATCAGTCTACACAATAGAATAAATAATTACCTTGATTTTATTTTATTTTTTATTTTAATTTTAAAGATTTGATTTATTTATTTGACAGAGAGAAAGGGAATACAAGCAGGGGGAGTGGGGGAGGGAGAAGCAGGCTCTCTGCTGAGCAGGAAGCCCAGGGCAGGACTCAATCCCAAGACCCTGGGACCATGACCTGAACCGAAGGCAGGTTCGGTGAGCAGGTGAGCAGCTGAGCAGTGAACCCAGGTGCCCTAATAACCTTGATTTTAATCATAGTCAACAAACAGAACTCTCAGATACTCCATTTCAGGGGCAGTATGTATATTTTCTTTGATTGCTAAACAGTATGTGTCTCCATCCCTGTGTGTTTCTTTCTCTCTCCTTTTCTTCCTTCCTTCCTTCCTTTCATTTTGATTTCGATTATTTAGATTTATTTAGAATTTGTTAAGCCTCTTGTATGTGGCAAACCTTGTGCTATGCTCCCCATATATCCCTGCCTCCCATTCCCTGTTCCTACCCCTAAAATGAAAAATAAGCAAAAGTAATTAGAACTGGAATTAGGAATCTGTGAATATTTAACCCAAACATGTACAGTCTTAGGATGCATTCTTGCATGTACCCTTTAAAAAAACAGAGATAACAACAACAACAAAAAAACAGAGATAACATTAAGACGAAGCATATAGAAGTTGAAATTCTAAGCTTTTATTATTAAGAATATAAAGGGGCACCCGTGTGGCTCAGTTGTTTAAGCCTCTAACTCTTGTCTTCAGCAAGGTCATGATCTTGTGGGTCCTGAGATCTTCGAGCCCCGATTTGGGCTCCCTACTTGGAGCCGGGGAGTCTCCTTGAAGATTCTCTCCCTCTGCCACACCCCCATGTGTGTGCACACACGTTCTCTCTCTCCTTCTCTCAAGTAAATAAACCTTTAAACAAAAAGATTATAAATACAATTAGAATGATTCCTTTCCAAATACCAGAATATGTGGGCAAACTAGAATCTCACTTAAGCCATTGCTTTCCTTTGCCTTTAAGATAGGATTCTTACTATAAAAAGGAGAAATAGTTTTGTGTGTTTTTTTTTTTCTGAGACATTAAATCACTCGCACTACTTAATAACAGTTGTGAATAATAGCTGAGGTGATTTGTATGTGAATAAATGTGAAATTCTGTCCTGGTTTCATCCATTAACTTATTTTCAGTTATTTTGTCACTATTTACTACAGCAAATTGGTTAGTATACCTTGGTGGTTATAGGGAAAAGGCACATTTTGGGTAAAAATATATTTAAATAGAGTATGATAAAAAATTTCCATGTCTTCAGTATAGTCTAGAAAATAATGCTCAACCCGTATCTATAAAGCATCTAAGCATTTTGTCAGAAAAATGGTGGACAGTATCTTACAAAAAGTACTTATATGCTTCCAGAGACAATACCTACCTTTTTTTTTTTTTTTTTCCCATAACTGGTGTTTTCAGCATCACCCAAAGAACTGGATGACATGAGACACGTGGATGAGGGGAAAAGACAGGGGCTGTGGAGTCCGCTGCCCTGATTGTGAATTGGGCCCTGGCACCTGTGGTGTTTTAATGGAAGTCATTTGCTCGAGATTCCAGAATATGCCTCTGCGATTTTAGATTAGCGGGGTCTGCCGTGAGGATTAGATATAATGAAATAAGCACCCGGAGTATAATATTAAATTATTTTTAATGGCAAACAGTCAGCACTAATTAAGCAGTATACTTTTTTGCATCAGTTCCTTCAAATAATGAGGGCAGGAGGGAGGGGTCCGTGTCTGTAAGAATGATGTCATAATAAGGGAGAGAGTGACTTAAGGCACCCAAGAATAGGAAGAGTAGTGCAGCCAGCCCACGAATTAGCCTTGGTCTCACTGAATTATACACAGGGTTATCATACAATTTATTGTCCATTTGGAGTCAGAGGGGGCACAGTTAATACTTATGCTGTCACCAGGACTGTGTGAAGCCAGCCTACCACGTATATACCGTCCATTGTAAACCTTTTCTCTGTCCATCCGTCTCCCAACTCTGGCTTTCTCTGATGAATTTAGCTTGTTCATGGTCCCTGGAACCCTTTCTGTCCAAAGGTTCTTATTTTAGCTGCAGTTATTAAGCAAGGTAGGAGTTTGATCTGAGATTTTTATTATGCTAAATAATAACATAGCTGAGGTGATTTGTATGCGATTATGTTATTCAAAGTGAAATAAGTTCTTCTCCTCAACCACTTTCCTCCTGTCTTCTGCTGTCCCCTTCCCTCTCCCACCCCCACCTATCATACAATTATCTGGAAGTCATGTTAAAATGCAAGTTGTGATTCAGTCGGTCTGCAGTAAAGCCTGAGATTTGATAGTTTTAACAAGTTCACAGGTGATTTTGATGCTGCTCATCATTAGCCCACATGTTGAAGAGAAAGGTGTTAGTTTAAATTCCAAGAGGTAGAATCTTTTTGAGCAATTTGCTTTTCTGATTTTACCACAGTGATTGTGGCTTTGACTTCTTACGGTTTGATGGTCCTTTGGTCAGGTGCCTACGTTGGCAGTTTAGGTCTGGGGAGGTCATATGGCTACAGCAAGGCAGTAGGCAGGTTAATTTGTTCTACAAGGGAGTACAGAGAGGAGATCCATACACTAAAATGATATGTTCAATGTAAATTAGTTGTCCTCTTTCTTTTCCTGGAGAGCCACTGAAGAAGGAGCTTGACAAGGTGCCATTGGCACTGGACACCACCTCTAAACTAGCCAGTCACAACTCAGTAAATGTTTCCTCTCTGCGAAAGCCAAGAAACAGTGTCTTTCAAACCAGAATCTGCTGCGCTTTATTCAAAGAAAGATTTTAGATGGCCATGGTTGCATAACATTAGTACAGAAGCATGAGATACAGTGGGGAGGGAGTGTATTTTGAGCAGCTCTTGGCTAATTAGAAATAATCACACTGTAAGAGCTCTTATCTTGGTATTATTCAGAGAGTTTAAGTTGATATAGTCAGGATAGAAACTTTGAGAAATTAGTTTTTTTTTTTTTTTTTTTTTTTTTTTTTTTAAGTTTTTTTTTTTTTTTTTTACAGAGAGAAATCACAAGCAGATGGAGAGGCAGGCAGAGAGAGAGAGAGAGGGAAGCAGGCTCCCTGCTGAGCAGAGAGCCCGATGCGGGACTCGATCCCAGGACCCTGAGATCATGACCTGAGCCGAAGGCAGTGGCTTAACCACTGAGCCACCCAGGCGCCCGAGAAATTAGTTTTTTAATGGTCAACCAAGACAGGTTTTGTAATTCTGTTTTGAGGGCAATTCAATGATTCACGATAGAAACAGTGTTAATGAAAATGTACATCTGTATCACTAATATAAAAAGAATATTCATTACCTGGGAATCCTTTCTTTTTTTAAAATATTTTATATTGTTTGTTTGTTTAGAACAAGAAGGAGAGCATGGGTTGGGGTGGGGGACCAAGGGGTAGGGACAGGGAGGGAGAAAGAATCTCAAGCAGATTCCCTGCTGAGCACAGAACCTGCCTCAGGGGTCCATCCCATGACCCTGAGAACATGGCCTGAGCCAAAATCAAGAGTCAGGTGCTCAACCAACTGAACCGCCCAGGTGCCCTTTGTTACCTGGGAATCCTTTCAATTCTTAAGCTTTTTCTCTCTCTCTCTTTTTTTTTTTTCTTTTAACCCATGCTGACATTACCTCTTGCCAGTCTTTTTACTACAAAAAATAAAACATCAGCAAAAACCAAAATGTTTAAAAAAAAAAAAAAAACCAAAATGTTTTCTCTTCTTCCATTGACTTTTTAAGAAACATTATATTTCTACTTGTGACTTACTTAATACACTACTTTATACAAAAGAGTACTAAAGTAATGTCCATGTCTCTACGAATATTTGGAAAAAGATGACAAAATGTGTGAAAAGTTAGTGTATAATATAAAAAATTTTGAACTGTGAAAAGTAAGACTTTAGAAAATAAGATCAATGTAAATAGTGTTCTTTGAATGGTGGAAGAGATGGATCTGTGAGAGCCTATTATCTAGAAGAGAATTTGGGGCAAGATGGCTGCCTTGACGTTGCCCAGGCTGCTTAGTTAGAGTCTACCTCATTCCTCAGCCATCCATGATTTGTAAGTTTGCTTGGCTTCAAACTGGATGATAGCTTTGAGAACTTTCATGGTTCTCTTGAACCATAATCCTCCTTTTCCCCCAAATCAATGCTAGGCCTAACTATTGGTCATTTAATATGGGATTAACAAAATTAAATATTTATATGGACTTAAGTGTACCGAATTTGAGAAATGTAAAATATGGAAACAACTCTTCTATATTTACTGTTTACAATTAATACAACAAAAGCAAGTACTATTTCTGTTATTGAAAATGTTTCAGCATTTTATCTCAGGCAATAACAAACATCTGAGTGCCATGTGGACTCATGATATGTAATCTAGGATTCTCTTCCCACTTTTTTTTAGGATTCTGCTATTATATTTTTTAAAGATTTTATGCATTTATTTGACAGAGAGATCACAAGTAGATGGGTGGGGGGGAGCAGGCTCCCCACTGAGCAGAGAGGCTGATGCAGGGCTCAATCCCAAAACCCTGAGATCATGACCTAAGCTAAAGGCAGAGGCCCAACCCACTGTGCCATCCAGGGTGCCCCTAGGATTCTGCTATTATTAAGACGTTTTATTATAAAAGTACCTCTTTATGTTGTAAGCACAGAGCTTGCTATTTTTTACAGAGCACTTTATTTTAGATTTGGGCAAGTAGTTCTTTCTTTCCTTCTGCCCATTTCTTTTGTATTTACTTATAGTCCTTTCAACCTGGCACCTAGAGGTGTATACACACCTTGTGCACTTACTGAATACTCACACATAGAGATGAAGCCACCCATAGTCATTCAGATTTCATATCCTCTTCCATGAATGTGGAAGTTGGTCCTTATCTACCTCTCACCTAGGCTCTGGTGAGCTGGTGTGATGGGAGAGGAGGAGGTGGGAATGAAAGTGGTATTAGAGTTTTATCCTCTTGGGATGACCATAGGACCACTGGCTTCTTTGTAGTTTGAATCGATTTTAACTCTGCCCTGTACGTAAGCCCTTTATTAATTTTTTTAATATTGAGGTATAATTGATACTTAACATTGTGCTAATTTCAGGTGTAAACACAATGATTTGATATATGTGTACATGTAAAATGGTCACTATGATAAATCCAGTTAATATTCTTTGCCACACATTGTTAAAAATTATTTTTCCTTGTGATGTGATGAAATCATTTTTCAAATAGAAAGTAGCAAATGTGTTACTATTCCCTTTCAAGAGTAAAATTAATTTTCTGTATCCTCCAAATACTGATGTTAATGTTGGCTTTCTATCTCATATTTCATAACTTATGTTATTTTTTCCTTCTATTTATTTAAAGCTTTAACAAGTTTCTTAAAATGATATCATTTGATGTCATTCAGCCCTGAATGTCAAATATAGTTGTCTTTGGTTATAAATATCACGTAATTGGTCAGCCTGTACTTATAATCATGGTGATATTGAAAGTTCATTTATATTTATAAAAACATCATAGCTACTCAGTTTATGCTAATTGCATGAAGGTTAGGCAGAAGGCCTTTGTTACAGTTAGTGGAAGGTGGTAGTAGGCCATTCATTGTGATCCCAGATTTTATGAAGTATTGCCAAAATGGGTAACCTCAGATAAAATCTTTCAATTTAGTGTCTCTAAGAGTTTTCTCCAAAGTTAACTTGCCCCCCCCCCCACATAGCATATTATCTGTCTTTTTCAGGCTCTTCTCTTCATAATACCTGGACAAGTGTTTCCTGCTGAGGTATAACCATACAATTTAGACAGAAATTTGATTTAGAATTAAAGGACCAGTTCTTAATCCTATATTTGTCATTATCAATGTGTCTTTAGCAAGTTCTTCATTTTATCTTTATCAAGCCCTTTAAATTAGGAAAACTGGTGGTATTTTATTCCTAGATCTGTTGTAAATTTTGTAAAGGTACAATAACTACCAAAATGATTTGTATAATTACAATGTGTAATGATTCAAATCAATGATATTATTCAGATGAATCTAGAATCATATAGTCTTTGTTAGAAAGATATTAGTACTGTGACAAGTGTCTAAATAATAATGCTTTATAAATTGTCACCAAAACTCTTACTGGCTTAGAATACCACCATTACTGACAGTGATGGGTTTTTAACACCAGAGGCAGAAATAGTAAAGAAAGTTTGGTGGAGAGCTCCTGGATATCAAATAATGAATTGACATTAACAAGGGAAAAAAATCACAAAGTATTGGCTATAATACCATCAAAGATGATAGAAAACAGAAGTCTTGAAGCCAGAATAAGGTGAATTGTATCAGTTGAGATCCAATCTAGAAAACGGAGCACATTCCATGTTATTCATTAGAAAAACTCAATACCAGGAACTATTAACAATGGTGTAGAAGAGCTGAAATGCTAAACAGAAGATGGTAAAGCAATACAGAGATTGATAACAGAAGGAAGCCACTGCTACAGCTGGAGGTGGAGAAACCAGGGAGGAATTGCTGTTACTAGAACCCAAGAACCCAAGAGCCAGAGCTGCCCACCTGGTTGTGTGAGATTCATGGAAGATGCTTTCTGGCATGGGCTGGGATATGGGGAGGAAGAATCTGAGCTGGAGCCCTGAATCAGAGAGGGTGTGAGTGTAAAGTAGAAGTAGGGATACCCATCCATTTTCTCTTTTTCCCATCCTTGGTCTTTGCCAGCATCTCCCATCATTTGAGCTAAGCCATGAGACAATAGGCAAAGAAATCTGGAAAATGGTTTGCAAAGAATAGATCAAACCATCAAATGACCAAAGTGTAAGATGGAATGTGTATGAAAGCCTTTCATAATCCTATTTTAGGATTTGTTTGTTTTTTAGGTCTACAAAGTTTGTAGTGGCTCAGGTTTCTTGCTATCTCAGAATGTTGAGGATGAGATCTTCAGCTTCTTTGTTGAGTAGTTCTGGCTCACTTACTGCAGTAAGGAGAGGAATTTCTGGGAGATGAAGGGCTTAAGAGAAAACATCATAGAGCATGCACTCTAATCATTAGCCTCTAAATTACTCTAAATACATGGGCATTAAATAGGTCTAGTGTGATTACAAGATTTCTCCTTCTACACACATCCCCAAAATACAATACACTTCTTCACCTAGGCTGGAAATACCAAGAGGAAAAGCCTTTCATTCCACAGGTAGAGATGAGATGTTTAAATTACAAGTGCCTAGCTGAAGTAATATTTTTTTATGTGGAATTTCAGTCAAAGGCCAATCAACCAATAAATCAACCAATCTGTCAGTCTCTTCCTTAAGCAATGATTTACATTCTGAGCCAGTGGGCACACAGACAGCTGGAAGATTGACCCTTAAGATGGGTAAGAGAACATGAGGGACCCAAAGCCAAACTTTGGAGGTTTTGACAATGTTTCCTCTTTACCTACTATGAGCAAAATCCACAGTGATTTCAGCACATGTGAGCACATAGGTGATATGCAGTTCTGCTTTATGGGCAGAGGGAAGATTCTTGCTTTTGCAAACTTACAATTGACTTTGTAAAGATCTTCTTCCCCAAGAGTTTGCTAGTCAAGGTAATCAAGGTAATCTTCTTGCCTGAAATTATGCCTTTAGTTCCTTAGTCACACATTTACATTCACTCTACGGGAAAAAAATCCTATTCGTTCATGAGTTCTTTAAAAGTGGGGCCACACTGGCAATATGTGCTCTTGTTTATTAGTTTTTGTTAAGAGAATATTTGGCTTGCTGACATCTTTTTCTGAAAATTTCCTGAAGATTGATTAAATGGGACTAAAATATCCTCAGATTCAGTCTTCCTAAACTCAGATTTGATGGCTGTCAGTTGTGTTCTCTTGGTATCAAGAGTTGCTTCCCACAATCACATGTTGAACCAGTTAATTATTGGATATTATCCACATTAATTTCTCACATGTGGCCCCAAAACTCTCCTTTGAGAAATACTTCTAGATTACTTGCCCCTTAAGGTGAATTAAACCAAGATTTCTGGGTTTTGTTGGGGGTAGAGATTTTTCATGTTCAAGTGGATCTGCATTTTTAATAGTTTCTCTAGAAAATTCTGAAGCAATTGAAGTTTGAGAATCACTGATATGCACTTATCATATGAAATATAGTTAAATAATTCTTTATTTTTAAGAGTTTTCTTTTTTTAAGATTTTATTTATTTATTTGACAGACAGAGATCACAAGTAGGCAGAGAGGCAGGCAGAGAGAAAAGAAGTCTCCACTGAGCAGAAAGCCCGATGTGGGGTTTGGTCCCAGGACCCTGGGATCATGACCTGAGCCAAAGGCAGAGGTTTTAACCCACTGAGCCACCAGATGCCCCTGGTTAAATAATTCTGACTGGTGTTACTTATCCCAAGACAGCATAGAAAATCCTTTATGTTTGTTGCTATATTTATTTCACATTGCTGTGTGACAAATTACTGAACACATAGCAGCTCAAAAAAAACATCCACATCTCACAGTTAAATAGGTCAGAAATGTAGACAGCCTCTTGTGACTATAGAACTGAACTCCTTGTTTCCTTACTGGCTGTGGCAGAAGTCTCTATCGGCTCTTTACAATGGCTTGCATTCCTCCTTATGTGATCACCTTCATCACCAAGCCATCAATGGCACACTGAAAAGCAGACATAAAATAGATATGTGACTATCACCTCTTGGTATTATCCAGCTCAACAAATAGTTACTGAATATTTACCATGTGGCAATATAAATTGATAAAGGAGTAAGGACTGGACATTTCCCTTCAATAGTTTACATTTCATAATTAAATTCCTCTAGAGGTAGAGAAACTCTTGATATGTTTATAATTTTGTCAAAAAGATTTCCTGGGGAGCCTGGGTGGCTCAGTGGGTTAAGCCTCTGCCTTTGCCTCGGGTCATGATCCCAGAGGTCTGGGATCGGGCCCCGAATTGGGCTCTCTGCTCATTGGAGAGCCTGCTTCCTCCTCTCTCTGCCTGCCTCTCTGCCTACTTGTGATCTCTGTGAAATAAATAAAATCTTAAAAAAAAAAAAGATTTCCCATATATTGTACAAAAATACCAATTCTATGTAAATTCTAATCTTTGATTGTCTGACAGGTAACATCTTTAAATTTGATTCAACTGTGTTTCTCTTCATCATCTCTGACAATGTTCTTTCTGAGTTTAGAGTCCTCTAGTTCTTTGACTATATTGCATTGTGATTCTAAGTCCTTTCAAAGTATAAATTGTATTCTTAGTAAGATAAAATCAAATCACTTAACATTTCTGTTTTTCAGTTTTCTCAAAAGTAAAACAAATATACATTAGTTAAGTTTGCTTTTTTCAAGTTAAAAAAATCATCTTTGACTAAATTAAATGAAAACAACACAAATAATGGGATTCTAATAGAGAGGTACTGGAGTTTCTGACAAAATTCATGAAAGAATTGGTAATTCACTAATCTGAAGAAGTTAGGAACAAAAGACCACCCCAGTTTTTAAAAAAGTCATGGTACCTTCAGTGATAGTAATTTTGTTGAGATAAAAAGACCTAGTTCCAGTGACTTCTTTTCTCTGTCTCACAGCTTGAAATTTTTCTCATTCCCTAATATGATATGCCATCTGGAAAATGCTCTAGGAAGGAATCATATGCACTAGGTTTACAACCCAGTGGATGCTTAGTGCCTACCATCATTTGGCTGCTAAAATGCACACATGCACACACACCACACCATTGCATATCACACATCACATAACCTTCTCATATTGCCAAAGGTAATCGTACCAAATAGTTACCACCTATTTAACATAAACGTCAACCAATCTCATTCTTCCTCAAATGGAAAGAAATCTAAGTCCTGTCCAGCTATTGCATTCAGAGATGGTATTGAGGAGCCCCAATTTCTGAGGCCAGATCACCAAGTGATGTTCATTTCTTCTTTAGTTCTGTAGCAATTGAAATTATGTGATTACCAGACCAGTTAGTATATTTATCTACTACCACCACACCATAGATACAACAGTGGAAATAAAACCTAAAGAAATGAGAAATGTGTTTTAATCTTCCAACACTTGATGGCAAACAAAGAACTCCACATGAGTATTGCATTCCTTTCTGCATCTGGTTCCAAAGCCATAGCTAACATGCCTAACTGGTTCCACTACTCATTCCACATTTTCTTCTCTTTAGCTAGCAGTGAAACTACTGAGTTTCCAGATGGCAAATCATGTTAGGGAATGAAATTTTTATCTCTGCCTAGAAGGCTGGCCTTGACAATATTTTCCTTAGGCAGAGTGAAATGAAAAATGCTTCAGGTACTCTTTTGGACCTGTGTCCCAGTCCATTCTGTTTTTTGGACATCTTCCATTCTCTTAGTGTTCAGGATCAGTGATCATGGCCAACACAAAGCTCTTCTTTTTATCTGTTCCCATAGTGGCCTACACGGTGTGAAATGGGCAGTTGTCTATCCCTTTTTTGGAAGTGTCCTTCTTATAGGCCAATGGAACCTATAACTTCAGAGAATTATTGGAAGTATCATTGCTATCTCAGAAGAGACTTTTTTTCCAGGCTGATATTGGAGCTAAGAGGAAGGCAGCTCCAAGAATCAGTAGCTGTTTACAGCATATATCACATCCTGAAAAGCAGCCCTTCAGGCTCGGATTATATCTTTCAGTGACATCATAGCTGAGTTTTTAATAGTTTATTCCATTATTTTAGAACGTCCACAGTTTGTCAATAATGGAGTAGAGAATAAGAGTAATAGCTCCATGGGAAATCCTCTGATTATTTCATTTCTTTTTGTATGATATGATTTCCTTGATTAAAATTCATGTGTGGCGGAAATGGGAGTATATAAAACATTCTGAGGGTTCTTAGGTGATGGTGGAGGAGGAAGAATGGGTGAGTAAAATACAGGACCAAGTCAACAATAAGTATCCTTTCTGCTGAGGACAAATAACTACCCTCTCTAATTAGAGGTGTCTAATATAATAGTTTTACCCTGGCCTGTTATGAAAGATCTATCAATATCATCCTTCCTTCAACTTCTATTAAAAAGTCCTCCAACTTTTCCTTTTCAAGTCTCTACACCATTTGGCTGCTACCAAAGATATATCATAAAAAATAACCTCTGACTATCTCTAGAACACTAAAGAGAATACACAACTAGACCTATCCTCAAGGTTCACTAAATGGATTTCATTGTCTATTTGGGCCTATCCATGAAAGCAACTGTACCATCACAGAGTTTCATAGAATCATGGAAACCTGGCTGACATTTTTTATTCTCAATTTTTCACAAAAAATTTCATTGAAGACCATAGACAGAGATTAAAGAAAGAACTCATGTATGGCAAGTCATGCGCATATACCCCTGGGGCATGAATAGACTCCTTTCTATATATTGTACTTCCACTCAGTGAAGGAGGGCTCCAAAATGTGCATGAATTTGACATTCAGTGAACCAGGTGGTGCTCAGTTCGTGATGGCCAACTGGATAAAGAATCAGGACCTGTTATCAAAAAGCGAAGTTGCCCCAGGAAGAATACAGGGCCCTGCACTAAATTCTTATTTTTTAATGACAGAATTTCTCTGGTTGGAGATTAGCCCAGGCTCCGTGCCCAATCCTGAGCTGCTAGAGATGCCTAGACTGCCATCTGATCTAGTTTGTCTTCACCAAGGTCAAGTGGAAAAGCCACTTTTATTGCAATCAAAAACCAGATGATGTGCCCATTTTTTTTTAAAGACTGAGAATTCTTGTACAATCCCTCCTACCCCCTCTCCCCTCCAGCAAACCTCACTTTGTTTCCTGAGATTAAGAGTCTCTTATGTTTTATCTTCCTATGTGGTTTCATCTTGTTTCATTTTTCCCTCCCTTCCCCTATGATCTTCTGTCTTGTTTCTCAAATTTCTCCTATCAGTGAGATCATATGATAATTGTCTTTCTCTGGTAGACTTATTTCGCTTAGCACAATACCCTCTAGTTCCTTCTTCAAAGAGGTCAAGTTTTAAGAACTTATCCTTCACTTTGGAGGGGGAAAACTGAATCCCTCTGTACTTTCTTACCCTCAATATTGGTTTTATCACTTTAAAATCAATTCCCTTTAACTTTTTATATATACCTATATACATATATATTTATTTATTTATATTAGTAAACTCCTTAGTGTGAAAGTTTTACTTCAAAATGTAGCATCATTCTTTTGTACATGTTTAAGACAGCATTATTAAATAGTATATAATCTGGATTATAGTTTGCAAATATGTTGATTACTTACTTTTTGAAAGATATTTGTGGTATTAAGGACGTCAATGTGCAAGACTTCTGTAATCAGCAGTTAAAATTTTTGCAGATAAGTAAAAGATAAAACATAGCACAGTGCTGTTTACTCAATAACAGTATTATAAAAGTTGAGCAAAGTAGCAATCAAAGAATGGAAAAGTCATCAGAAGGATCTGAAGAAAGGAAATAAGAAAAATGAGGAAGAAATTTGTAGGTGACAACTACAAATGGACAAAGGCAGGAACGTGTCAGGGTCTTAGACTGGGGAAGGAATGGGGCTGCCCAGCAAAGGATTAATCTATCTATTATCTATCTATCCATCTATCGATCATCTATCATCTATCTTTGTTTCAAGTTTTTATTTAAATTCTAGTTAGTTAACATATAGTGCAATACCAGTTTCAGGAGTAGAATTTAGTGATTTGTCACTTACATATGACACCTGGTGCTTATCACAAGTGTCCTCCTTCATATTTATGACCCCTTTTGTCCATCCACTGCCCACCTCACGTCCAGCAACCCTCAGTTTGTTCTCTGTAGTTAATAGTCTCTTACGGTTTGCCTCCCCTTCTCTTTTTTTTTCCCTTCTTTCCCTGATGTCATCTGTTTTATTTCTTAAATTACTGTATGAGCATATAGTATTTGTCCTTGTCTGACCAACTTATTTCTCTTAGCACAATACAATCTAGCTCCATCCATGTCATTGGAAATGGCAAAATTTCATACTTTTGATGGCTGAGTAATATTCTACTGTAGGTATATTCTGTATACATACATACCATTTTTCTTTACATGTTCATTAGTTGATGGACATTTGGGCTCTTTCCATACTTTGGCTATTGCTGACAATGCTGATATAAACATTGGGTGCACGTGCCCCTTGGAATCAGTATTTTTGTATCCTTTGCGTAAGTACCTATGAGTGAAATTGCTGGAACATAGAATAGTTCTATTTTTAACTTTTTGAAGAATCTCCATACTGTTTTCCAGAGTGGTTCCACTAATATGCATTTCCACCAACAGTGGAAGAAGGTTTCCTTTTCTCCGGGTCTTTGCCAATACCTGTTGTTTCCTGTGTTGTTAATTTTAGCCATTCTGACAGGTGGAAACTCATCATAGTTTTGATTTGTATTTTTCTGATGATGAGTGACATTGAGCTGTCTTTTAGTTGTTAGTTGTTGGTCTGTTAGCTATTTGTATATCTTGTTTGGAAAAAAATGTCTCTTCATGACTTCTGCCCATTTAACTGGATTATTTGTTTTTTGGGTATTGAGTTTGATTAAGTTCTTTATAGCTTTTGGATACTAACTCTTTACCAGATATGTCATTTGCAAATATCTTCTCCCATGTGTAGGTTGTCTTTCAGTTTTATTGTTTGTTTCCTTAACTGTGAGGAAATTTTTATCTTGACAAAGTCCCAGTAGTTCATTTTTGCTTTTGTTTCCCTTGCCTTTGGAGATATGTCTAGTAAGAAGTTGCTACAGATGATGTTAGGTTGCTGCTTGTGTTCTCACGAAGGATTTCTTTAGACTGGATTGCCTGCTTCATGTTGCAGAGTAGAGGGAGCTATGGTGTAAAATATAGAGTATGGGCATATAATCTCACTCATATGTGGAATTTAAGAAACAAAATAGTCGAACATAGGGGGGATAAAAGAGAGAAGCAAACCATAAACAGACTCTTAACTATAAAGAACAAACTGAGGGTTGCTGGAGAGGAGATGAGTGGGGGAGGGGAGGGGTTAAATAGGTGATGGGTATTAAGGAGGGCACTTATACCGATCCCTGGGTGTTGTACCTAAGCAATGAAGGAATTAGTGAATTCCTACACCTGAGCCTAATATTACAATGTATGTTAACTAACTGGAATTTAAATAAAAACTTGAAAGGAGAGAAAAAAATGAAGGGTATAGTATAGCAATGGATATACTTCAATTTTTTTTATAGGGGACCCTAGACTAGAAGAAAACTTAGAGCAGAGGGTAGGAGTGATAAAGTGATGAAGGGGCAGGCCCCTAAGCTCCATTTTGTTAAATAGACTTTGAAGGATTTTAAATTTTTTTTTCTATTTTTTTGCATATTAAGGTACCAATCTTTTGACACAGGGTTATTTATGTCTGTATTTTGGATTTAAAATTAGCTTTATGTTCATATATTAAAGGGTGGTTTAATAAGGAGGCACCAAAGGATGGGGGCAGAGGACTGTAGTACATTTGGGGGGAACACCATAAAAGCTTTCTGGACGCTATAAGTATCTGACCTGGATTTTTGGACTAAATTTCCAAGTACTGATCTTAAAATGAGGATTATATATATATATTTTTTCCTATTCATTTTGCCTAAGGCACTTGGCCTAAAGACCATAATGAAGAACTACTGAAAGTGGCTGAATAAGAATGTAGGTCAGGTGCTTTGGGAGATTTCAAATATATATACATCACATTATGTTTATATATGGAGAGAACACATATATGCATATTTATATACTTAAATATATAAATATATATAAATATATCATACTTGATGTTATAGGTTAATTCTCTTTATATAGAGAGAGCTAACCATTGACTCTTGTGATGACATTAGACATAATATAAACAAATAGTATTTCTAGGGTCTGTGCTAATTGGTGAAGGGAGTGGGGAGTAGGGAAGAGAAAGAAGAAAATGAATAGCTGGTTCGTGTTACAGCAACTTACAGGTAAGAGCCACAGCTGAGCTCATTTGCATGGTCCTCTGCGCAGCCCCAAATCCATCCCAGCAAAACCAGCCTCAGAGCAACGCAACCTAAACATCCAACGGCCTTCGTGATGTCACTGGATGCCACGTTTCCTGTCATCACATTCCACATTCTCCTCTGTTGCTAGGTACCCTGGGCACTCTTAATTTCCAGAGCTCCAGGTGCCGTTTTCTCCTTGGTCCTCAAACACAGAGTTCTTAGTTCCAGTGCTATGGTACCCAGGCTGAAACTTGAGAGAAGCGCTAGCATTCTGGGCGTGCGAACCTAAAGGCCATACCTACAGATCTCAACACTGTACCCTTTGTATAGCGGCTCGCTACCCACACACCAGCAGCCACTTAGGATGGAGCAAATGATCTTGGGTAAGGAAGTAGATTTCCCCTTTGAAGCAATAAGAGGGTATGAGTTGGTTATCATAAACAGGAGTCTGAGATGGGTGGTTTCAAATTCTGAAAAAGTATCTCTAAGGAAGAGTAAATAAAAATCGTTAACAGGGTTGCAAGAAACCAGACAATAAAAAGCGGTTCATTTAGCTTCAGTTTAATGTCTGCTCACTCTTGATTTCTGTATTTTTCTAATATAGACATCAAAAACTCTGTTTTAAATTTTGATTTATAAAATAGTGGCATGTGACATTACTGGTTCTTTTACCATTTAAATGATAAAATGTGTGAATATATAAATTTCATACAAATAAGTAAATCATTCATTTGTTCTTGAGAAAACATACTGATTTACTCACGAATGAAATATTGAAAGCTGTAGAATTTAGTTACCTTGGTAACATCTGGAGTGAACTACTCTGTCTAAAAATACTTTCTCCTTTATTGTTTATACTTTATACCAAGATTATAAATACATGACTTTTATTAAATATTCTCCTGATAGATCATAATGTTTATCTTATTTAAAATGTGAGTAAATGGTACGATAGTTACTAAATATGTATGACGATTTCAGGTTAAAGACACAGTGTACTATTTTAAATTTTTAACTATGATGGACTGGCTTTGTTTCATGCTAGCATAGATTTATTTATTCATTTTCAAGATTATTTATTTATTTATTTATTTATTTATTTATTAGTTAGAGAGAGAGAGAGAATGAGCAAGAGAACACAAACAGGGAGGAACAGAGGGAGAGGGAGAAGCAGGTTTCTGGCTGAGCAGGGAGCCTGACAGAGACCTGGGGCCCCATCTCAGGACCCTGAGATCATGACCTGAGCCAAAGGTAGATGCTTAACTAACTGAACCATGCAGGGAACTCTTAAATTAGGTTTTAAAATGTAATATACCTTCAGAGTTATTCACTCTTTTAACACATTTATAAAATTTTCTTACATAAAATGTTTAGCATTTTTTAAGGGATTCTAGTACACAAATGTTAAATCACACTTTTCTTCATGAATTTGATAATTGGCCTAGAATATGTCCATTGTGCTTCTCTTTGGATTTCTGTGGAAAGAAATAGCTTAAATAATCAGAAATGACCTTGCATACTTTAGAATTGGATCTGACTTCACATAAAGGACATGCACAATTTTCTGAATTACTTAGGTATATTATTCCCTGAATTCTTTATTTCAAAAACCTTATATATTACATGCTTAAAAGAATGTTTTGATTTCTCAGTAACTATGGGAAGTGCCATGTCATATTCTTTATGACTGAGTTTCTCTAAATTCTCTTATGTTTGTTTTCTTTCTACATGAAGTCTTTTGTTGAATGGGGATGTAAAAGGAGTAATTTATGTATAGAATCTTGCCATTTGTGTTATGCCCCAATAATGGGTCTATGATTAAAGGAGCGAGACTGATACAAAGCGAAGGTCAAGCAAAGCTTTATTTCACACCAAGGATCAAGAATCAAACTGACCGGCCAGGACCAGGCCTCTTACAAAGCAGGTGACCCTTCTCTGTTTCCCAGATTAGCTTTTAAGGGCAAAGGCCATGCGGTTGGGCCTGGCCACGCACAGGTGGCCAATGAGATTGTAACACACACAGGAAACTCCACAGTGATACTGGGTGACCAATTGAATTACAATTTACCCTAGTAGATGTTTGAACCAGCCTATCACACCTTGGTTAGGATTGGCACCAAAAAAGCTCCCAAAGGGCAGGGGCTCATACTCCTTGGTAGCTAGGGAGACAGTATGCGTCCCCCTACCACTGATCGGATGTCTCCACTTGGCCTGACCCAGCCTTGTATCTGGGGTTTGTTACCTGGAGTTGGTTTCCAGGACTTGTTTTTAAGTAAATCCCCTGGGGGGAAGGGGAGCCGGGACAGTTTAAGGGTTAAACAAGATTTTTGTTTAACTTTAATGAAAGCCTCTTCCTAAATAGGTCCTTACAATTTGAGTACATTTTAACTTTTCCACAAAATAGTTTTAAAATATTAAATTTTTAAAATTAAAATTTTTAAAATATTATTTTACTGAAAATTAAGCTTAATGTTCTTTATTTTCATTTTCCCTTGGAGCTGGAGATCTGGGCTTCCTCTTGGACCCATGTTTGTCCTACTCTCAGTCTTACCTGTTCTTTTCTTATGATGATTCGATCCCTTCCTGTTCTACACTACTGCTGTTTTGATTCAGGCTTTCAACAATGCTGATTCAGATGGCTTCTAGAGCTCTTCATGGTTTCCCATTTTGTCACCTTTATCCCATTCTCCTCATCAGTCAGAGTAATCTCTTTAAAAAAATTTTTTTCCCATATCATTTCGGACAATAAAATTGATCCTATTCACGCTCAAGGTCCAAGCCAAGCTCTTCATCCTCTGCCTCCCTATCTAGGTTTCCCTTTCTGACTCTATTTACAGTCAGCACCCCAACCTTGTGTCTCATCTGCCCTGTATTTCCCTTCTTCTTCTTTGAAGATGTTGCAACTGCTGATACCTAAGTGGGGAACGCTCTCCCCTAGCTTCTTCACTGGTTAAGTCTTACTCATCTTTTGAAATTCGGCTCATACTCCACCTTCTTTAGGAAAACTTCTGTGATGCCTTTACTGACCTTGTTTTGGATCAAAGCCTTTTTTCCTCTGCATTTTAGTTGCACGTTTTTGTTTTCATTTTGTTTTTTTCATCTCTTTTAGTTATTTGTGAACTTGCTGAAGGCAGAGGCTCTGTTGGCCAAATTATTTAACCACCTTTTGGCCTAATGTTGGTATTTAATAAATGTTGAATAAATAAATGAACAGGTGAGTTATACCACTCCTTCAGAATTAAATATAATTTTTGGCATTAACTATTTTGTTGCATCCTATAAAAATAAAGCAAACTTGAGAATATTCAGAATCAAAATATTACTTGTGCACACTCATATTTGTATCATTTCAAGAGCCCTTAACTATAGGAAACAATTTAATACCTTTGTGCCTCATAATCCTTTGAAATTAATATAAAGATGAAATTAAGAGAAATAGGATTTTTGTTGCATGTAAATTTTGTTTCTTACTCTAATTGTTATTGATGTGTATTTCTAAACAAGCTTATCATTTATTTTAAAGCCAGAAAATTTTGACTGACTTTGTTTCTTCCCTTTCTTCCCAGTTTTGCTTTTTATTTTTTATTCTGAGTTATTTTATTTTTAATTAGAAAATTATATATGTTGTAAATAATAAAGAGTATTTTAAAAATACAGTGCCATTCCAGTAAGAAGAAATTAATATCAATATTTTAGGCTACAATTTTTTACTCATCTTCCTCTATAAGGATTTATGTTTTCTTTTCAGAAAATTGGTATCATTTGTCCATTTTTGAAACTAGCTTTTTCCATTTAACACTTCACACTTCCCATTAATATTAATGGAAAAAGATTCTACATTTCCCATATTCTAATCATCCCAACATATATTAAGCCAGTTTTTTACTTTTGGTAATTTTTGTCACTTCTGAATATTTGCTATTGTAAACGACACTGGTTAAAAAAAAGCTTTTTTACCTGTACAGAAATGCATTCAGTGATTATACTCCTTAAACTTAGAGGTCCCAGAAGTGTAATGACTGGAACGGAAGGTGTGATCACTTTTAATGTTTTAGATGCATATTAAACACTCATAAAGCTTGAACCAACATACGCCCCACTAGCAGAACACACGTTGCTTTTATCAGAGAATTTTCACCAAGAAAATTCTAGAAAAAACAGAAAAAAACTATCTACAAAATAATTAATGAGCTTCTCTTTGTTTCAATTTGCTTTTCTTCACGATTGCTTTTGAGATTGAACCATTTTCCCTATTTTATCTTCTTCTTATTTCACTTCACTTCTTTTGCCTAAATGTGCCTACTAGATTACACATGACAATGGCTGCTTCACAAGTTTATTTGTAAAGATAAATTACACAGGATATGTAACGTTACCTCGATGCCAAGCCCATAACAGGAGCTCGGTGAATGTTGAAATAGTAACTGAATGGCACATTAATTAAAATTGAACTCTTCTTTCCAACAGATGATTCTGCTGCAGAGAGTTTTAACGGCAATGAGACTCTGGGGCACAGTTCAGTTGCTTCAGGGGGAACACACGGCAGGGAGATAGGCGACTCCAATGGTGATGGCAAACCTGGGCTGGAGCAGGAGGAGCAGCCACTGAACTTGAGTGACAGCCCCCTCTCAGCACAGCTGACTTCGGAATACAGAATAGATGACCACAGCAGTAATGGAAAAAACAAATATAAGAACCTTCTAATCTCTGACCTCAAGATGGAACGAGAGGCGAGAGAAAATGGAAGCAAGGTAAGGTCACGTGATAATTTTCAGAGTTTCTGAGTTTGTCATGAAGGTCATAAAGAAATACGTATTTATATGAAAGATGAAGATTATTTTTGCTAAAAATATTTTAAGCAAATCCCAATGATATGTTGCCAACTATAGATATCCTATGTCCAAATAAGCAATAATTTTCAGAAATAATAGTGAGCAAAATGGATAGTTTTTCCATTGTGTGTTGGTATGTGTGTGTGTATGTGTGTGTGTGTGTGTTTAAATTTAAATTAAATTAGCCAACATATAGTACATCATTAGTTTCAGACGTAGAGTTCAATATTTCATCAGTTGCATATAATATCCAGTGTTCATCACATCACATGCCCTCTTTAATTCCTATCACGTGTGTTTTTATACATGAAATCACTTGATATAATGTTTCTCCTTTATATAATCTTCTTATAGCTGTGTCTCTGGGAGTTTGTTGAGCTCAGATGTCAAAGTTTAGCTCTCAGAACACAATTATGGACTCTAAAAAGATCACTATCTAGTTTTTACTAGATTGGACAGGTGTACGCACAAATAAAGTTTCAATTAGACTCTCAAGTTTGCTTTAGAGACCCAGGGAGTTTGGTCAGTAATTTACTCCCCATACCTGGGAGAAATGTGTTGGTGTTCTAGATGAAGCATGTAGATTAAATAACTACTGCGACAAGTAATTTATCACAAACTGTATTCTACAGAAGACAGAACCATGTTTCAGACATATCTAAATTTCTAGTTCTTTATATTAGAATAAATTTCAATCCTTCCCATTCCCAGTTGATTCACTTTTTAAAATTTTTTGATCCTTCTCTTTTGATCTCTATCTTCACACCCATTTTCAGAAATACTGCCAATTCTTCTTTTGTTTTCATTTAAAGTCTAGTTAACATACAGTGTAACATAGTTCCAGGTATACAGTGCAGTGATTCAATAGGTCCGTGCAAAACCTGGTGCTCATCACAAGTGTACTCCTTCCTTTATCACCATCACCTGTGTAACCCATTCCCCACTCACCTCCCTTCTGGCAACCATCAGTTTGTCCCAAATGACTTATTAAACAAACAAACAACACATTTCTATCGGTTTGAAGTAATGCATGCTGTGATTTTTGTTCCATAATTTTTGAAGGTATACTTTTGAATACAGGAAGATTTGCGTGGAATATACATTTTGACTCCCTCCCCCCACCCCCCACCCCACTTCTAAATTAGAATCGAAGAACTGATCTTTTGATAAAGCTCTTAAAGCAAAATGTCTTAATTTGAATTAATTTCTGAATTTGCTGAGGCACTGTACTTCCTAAATTGGCTCTATTTAAATCCTCTTGCTTGCCTGAGGGTATGTTGTTTTATCCTCTTTTAAGCAAGTCACTGACATCATCAGACACTTAAGCACTTCTGCCTGAGGGAAGCTGCTACAACTTTTGCTGGGGTAAATGCACAAATATTCTCTTCAGTGGGTTAAAGCCAAATCACAAACGATTTGTATTCACTAACATGATCTGAATCGAGGTTACATTTTATGGAACGAAATAACTTTTAAGTGCTCTGGCCATCCACATTGTCCGTCTGGTCTTTATAAACGTCCTTTTTATGCTATGTATCTGTTGAGTATTTTTCTAAAATTATGCACTGGTTTGCTCTTCTCTATCCCCGCATTCATTATAATGATAGGAGCTATGCTCGTTTGAAACACAGTGTTGCACAGAGTGAAGTTACTTTTCTGCTCTATTTAAGATGAAGTTGTGAAAAGTTCAGATTGGGCTGTATGTGAGGAATAAGATGAGAAATGGGCTTAGGGAAGAAACATCCCCAAGGAGCCAAACATTTAAAGGTTTGGTAAGGAAGAATAGCTTCCAGAGCTGACTGGGGAGTAGACAGAGACACGGAAGATCAGAAGGGTATAGTGTATGGAAGCTAAGAGTAGTCTACCTTTCACGAAAGAAAGTGGTCAGCTCTGAGGCACAATGCTGATGTACCAAGTAAGATAAAGATAGAAAGTAGTTGAGTCGGTGAGAACAGATTTAGAGCACTTTTGGAGCAGAATCCAGAGTGATTCTTTATTCCTTCCTTCAAGGATAATATAATAAAAGAATATATTGAATACCTGTCAATATATGATGGTACTAATTTGTACTAATGAAGCAGCGGACGCAACTCAGGAGTCTTTATTCATAAGAACTTTGATAAATTGTTTTGGTAGAAAGGGGGACATATACATAGAAAACATTCTTAGTTATAAGTATAGGTAAATATCCATTCCTGTGTTAAAATATTGGGAGTTCAAAGTCAGAAAACACTATTTCTATTGGAGTAATGAAGACGGCTTCCTGGAGGAAGTGAGTCTTGAACATTGAAGGACATGTAAGATTACCATTTTTTCAGAAGGGGTCTCCTTTTGGATATTGTGAAAGGCCTGGAATACACAGGGAAGATGAGTTGGTCTCATAGATTAGGGAATCATTGTCTATTTGGAACTAGGTAGGACTTCATAACATGATATTTGAGGAAGAACCCAATATTGTTATGCAATATAGAATATTTGCCACCCATTAATTTACTCACTAAATATTTACTTACAGACTCCTACATGAAGGCACGGTTATAGAAAGCAAAAACATGGAAAGAAGCAAACTGGGGGCCCAGCCCCTCAAAAGCTCAACAAGCAGGAGAGAAAGGCAAACCCATGATTATAATCTGATTCCATAAGTAAAATGATGGGCAAATGGCAAGGTGAAATGAGAAAAGAAAGGTGGGGCCCCCATGGGACTATAATGATTCTTAAGGAAGACTTTATAGAGCGATTAATGCCAGCATGAATCTGAAGTGTAAGTCGAGGTTATTCAGATGGAGGAGATTATTTATGGGAGAGCATGCGTGGAGCCATAGAGCCAGGAGAGAGCACACTGGGCATGGCAATTTGCAAGAACCTTACTTAGCATGGCCATAGCAGAGAATATGGTGGAGAAATGGAGTATAGAGAGTTTCCATCAGCAAAGACTTCATGGGTCAGTTCAAAGACTTTGGATTGTTTACCATGATAAGGTTATAGTCAGCTTGCAATTTTAAAGAAAGATTATTCTGGCTACATTGGAGCAGATAGATAGGAACTAGGGACAGATAAATAGGGACTAGGAAATAAAAAAAAAAAAAAAAAAAAGAAATAAAACTGGTTAGAAAGCGAAAAAGACATACGAACCTATTACTTTCGTTCTTTTGATATTGTATTTGTGGAATAGATAGCTTGATAGATTTTATATAGCCAGACTCCTAGGAATGTTTTTCACATACAGTACAGTACAAAAGCCTCTTTATACATTCTCATTGGGATATAAATTCTATAAGAATGATATCTACCTTGATTACTGAGGTATGTCTATACCTGGCTTCATATGGGTACATAGTAGGTTCTCAAATATTTTGAAATAAAATTTTAACAAATGTGGGTAGTGAAGCAGAAAGCATTCTGGAATGACTCCGGCCTTAATGGCTGGAGTTTGACTCTAGATTGACTAGGTGGATGGTGACACCATTTTCCAATATTCAGAATAAGAAATATTTGAAGAAGCAGTATTTTGATATATAAGGTTTACCATGCCTGTGCAGTACCCATGATATACATTTCATAGACATCAGGGATATATGTTTCTGCTCAGAATAAATATTCATACTGAAGAAGAAAACTTGTGAAAGGTTTAGACGTGCGGCTTAAAGCTGTTGTGGTTATTAAGATCACTTCAGAAGATCATAGACTGAGGAGACAAGAGTCAAAATATACCACTCCGTAGAAAAATATCGGCCCATCAAGAATGAGTGGCATAAAAGGAGTTTGCGGAAGAAAAAAAAAAATGAAGGAGAAAGTTAAGGCAACCATATAAGGATGTTTTAGAAGCCAAAGTGTGGGGCATTTCCAAACTGACGTATAGTTAAATGGAGTAATTCTTAGGTGAAGTGACACAGGTCTAAACCCAGACAATGGTTAGGAGAGTTAATTCTGGGAGTTGGAATTAGAACACATGGCAGAAGAAGGAGCAAAATTAGTGGGGAAGTGGACTGGAGATAGGTATAGGGCTAGGTGGAGAAGGTGAATCGTTTTAATTGTGAAGGAGACTATGTCTGGAATTTTGTTTTAGGGATTCTTCTTGCAATGTGAGTTTGTATGCAGAGAGCTCTGGGGTTTCCTGGCTTTGGATCAATTCTTACTTACCCGAGGCTATCAGGTGAACTTCATACTAAAGGTTTAGCACTCATCTGTTCAGTTAGCACTACCTTTTGTTGTCCTTAGAAATGTTCCAACACTTCCGTACACACCTATCAAGTGACACTACCAATTTCTCCTTCCAGTATTGTTCAGGCTAGCCCCTGTCATAACTTGGAGGAACATAAAAGCTTAATTATGTAGCATCTTTGAAAAACTTAGATTTCTGTGAATTTCATATTGACCTATTTTACGATTTTATTGTGAATAATATCAGACAAAATTATTATAAAGCATTTAAATCTGAACAGTGAATAGAAATGCTTAAAAAGAATAGCTGAGCTGAGCTATGCCATTTATGGATGGCTTATTATCATGCAAATTCACTCACTAGACCGGTGAGTCATATTAGCCAATCTAAAGAATAAATAAATTGCATTGAAAGCGCTTAGGTGATATTTATTTTCTACTAGAAGATGGCCACATTTTTAGAGGACGACTATTAATATTAGAAATCAGAAGAAAGTAGAAATGTTAATTAAAAGCTTAGAAAAGGAGACTCCTGAGGAAGTGTTAAGGAACAAGTTATATAGGAAAAGAAGGGCTAAGAAGACACAAATTTGGATATAAGCATGTGTAGAATTATTAAATGAATAAAAACAAAACTAAATCTAATAGAGGGAAATATGTAACTTAGAAACATTATCATTGATTTTTTTCCTCTTTGGCTTTCTTTTTTTCTTTTAGTATTTGTGACCAGGTTGCATTATACTTAAATACGGTAAAATATTCTGAATCATTCTCCCAAAAGAATCATGTTTCAAGTAATAACTGTAGTAGGAGGGTGATTATTGTTGAGGGTTAATGTGTCACTGTGGTTATTGCATATTTGGTTTGGTTTTTGGCTCAGTTCCCCAGACTCTCCAGTCTTCATTTTATTAAAAACACGTTTCTCCCTAAAGTGGTCCTTGTGACATCTTGTCAATGAATCTTTTTTTTTAATTCTTACCAAAATGGGTATTAACATTCAAATTAAAGTTTATAAAATACTTATCATAATTACCATTAATGATTGCTATGCCATTTTATTTAGACATGATGAATGGAAGCAGCATGATTTTTCTAAATATCTCTGTACTATTTAAGTGTAAGGAGATTGCCTTTGAAAACATGAGAGCCACGGATTTACTTTTGGAACAATATTATCTTGGTCTTTGTTGTGTGGTTATTCTAGGTCATTCTTGTTTTAATTTGATGATTTTCAATATCTAGCTTCTTGGTGTTACATAAAGATTTGGGCATTGATCTTCTTCAGGGTAGAAACAACAATATATATTCAACAAATATGCCTCATATGCTAGACACTGTCCTGGGTATTAAAAAAAAGTTTCATTATGAACTCACATTTTGGCTAGAAAGATAGACACAAAGGTAAATAGCTGTGTTATAATATGGAAATTAATTTGTATATGGGTGTGCCTTCTAACCATGTCCTGGAAAGTTCCCAAGTTAATTTTTCATGGTTAAGTAGGAGATAGCCACTTGGTGAAAGGAAGTAGGAAATTCTCTAAGAACACAGCATTAAACTAAGGCCTAGAAATGCTGAGGATGGAAGTGGTGAGGGTAAGACTAGAGCAGTAGTTCAGGGTGTCAGACTAGGGTACTATGGATGCCCTTTTAAAGCTTTGAACTTCACTCTGTCGATAGGGAATTGCTTAGAATGAAGGATGAGAAAACAGCATGGTTAGATTGTGTTTCAGGGTAGATCATTGTGGCATCTTTGTCACAAGATGGCTTTAAGTGGCATAAAAAGGGAGGAAGCTACTAACAGGATGAGGTCTTGCCTTAGTGAGGTGGTGGTAGGGGATGGAAAGGAGAGCAAAGAATTAAGGAATATTTAGAATGTTAAATGGACAGAATTGGGAGTTTGATTAGGTAATGATGGAGTGTGTGAAAGAAACTTAGAGCCAGAAGATAAAGGATATATTATTATTGATATTATTTTTGATACTACGATGTTATGTCAACTCTAACAATGATGAACACTTACTTGGGTATACTTTCATATTCACTACTCAAACCACCTCTACATGGTAAGGAGAGTAAGTGTAATTAGCAGGCCTATTTAAACCTGAGTGCGTAAAATCTAATGGATGCTAAGCTATTATCTAATATTAATTATACACGAATTAAGGGATAGAGCCTGGCATTGAATGCAGGTCTTCTGATTTTGCAGCCCATCAGCTTTTCACCATACCCACTTACTGGCTGATGTTGTGTAGGTCTAGATATCACTGTGGACCATACGGGGACTATGATGAGCATACTCTCCAGAGAGGCAGAGATTTAAAACAATTAGTGAATAGTTCCTTAATAAATGGCACATATTTGGAGTGGCATTTATTATATGTATATTTGTTTTGCTCTCCTATATGAATTATTGTACATAAAAATACTATACTAGTGCCTCTATTGGGAAACTAATCATATACCCATTGTTACTTTTGTGCCTAAGTGTAAATAAATGGGTAGTTGAGTTAGAGTGGGTGCTTGAAAAGCCCCAAGGTAAATTTTAGCCTTACATTTTGCTAACTACTAATTTAAAATGACATCTTCATGTATTTTACATACATACATATATATTTGCATATGTATTATATATAGATACATATAGAAAGAGTGTGTATGTGTTTTATATTTTATACTCATGAGTTACATGGACTTCAGTTCTGCTCATTATTGGACATATTTTTTTCCTCTGTCCTTAGAAGATCTTTATTTAATCAAAAGATATATAAGAAGGATATAGCATCATGTGAGTTTTTTGGTAGTGTCTATAATATTTGCAACCTAAATTTAAATGTGTATTATGCTTAGGAAAAAAATATGTGCCTTATTCAGGGACCATTAAATTAACTACTCTGTAGAATAATATAATTTTTTTATTTAAAGATTTTATTTATTTATTTGACAGAGATCACAGGTAGACAGAGAGGCAGGCAGAGAGAGAGAGACAGAGGAGGAAGCAGGCTCCCAGCTAAGCAGAGAGCCCGATGTGGGGCTTGATCCCAGGACCCTGGGATCATGACCTGAGCAGAAGGCAGAGGCTTTAACCCACTGAGCCACCCAGGTGCCCCAATAATATAATTTTAAAAACTGCCTCATTTTCCAGATGAAGAAATTAAGACCCATTTAAGTGACTCCTAACACCCAGATCAGTGTTCTCCTGAGTCATTATGCTGTCATAGTTACCACGTGCCTATGCTTATATTCTTGATATGTTATTATAGGAAGAGAAGGGGTAAAGTCAACATTTTTGAGTGCCTGCTATGCATGATCTAGTCTATGTTTGCTCATTTCACATTTGTTATCTTGGGAGAATGGTGAAGACAAGGAGCTTCTAAAATTTATACCCTGAAATGTAAAAGTGAAATTGATTTTAATTCTCCATATGCAGCAAAATACACATCTTGAGTTCCCTTTTAAACATATGAGTTCAATCAGTTCAATACAAAATCTCAACTGATCCTCCAGCCGTCAGTGCTATGCATTGGTAGGTAATCTGGTTAGAGTAATATATATTTTTGGTCAAATACAAAACAAAGAAAACTGACCAATTATCTTTGTCTTTATTTGGATGGTTAATCAGTAGCTCAAAAAAAAAATAGGGTTATATTTTGGATGCTCTATGTAACTTTTTTTGGAGGGGTTGGGTGGGTTTTTTGTTTTGTTTTGTCTGCGTATGTGTATTTGTCTGTCTTACATTTGTATTCTGTCATTAGGGATAAGGTAAAATTTTAAAAATATCATTTGATTTATGGGTATCTTGAGAATGGTAGAGGAACACTAAGAGAGAGAACTTTAATTAATATACCCAGAAGTAATTCATACACATCTCAAAATAATTGGTATTACCAGGACTCACTGTGAAACACTCTGATATTGACCCAAATTTGGGGAAAGAATAAAAGAAATAGAGATCAAGAGTAATATATTCTAATTTATCTCAATATAATAAATTTATATTGTTTTCATTAGCATTAAATATTTGATGAGTTTTAAAGTATATTCCTGAAAGCAATTATGTGTAACATTGTTATTAGTGTGATTTAAAAAAAAAAAAAATTTGAATTGAAGATCTTGGGGTTATTTGGAATCAAGATAATAACATGGATGAGAGTTTAAAGAAAAGAATTAAGTAATAAAAAGTCATAAACTTTCATCCCAAGGAATAATAATAATAGGTAACATTATTGAATTCTTACCATGTGTCAGGCCTTATTCTAAAAACTCATGTAATCCGCACATAACCCAAGGCAAGTAGGTTCTGTTATTATTCCATTTTTCCAGATGGGAAAACTGAGACCCAATGACATTATAAATATGGTTACACTAAGAATTTCTAGAATTTTGATTTAAGCCCCCAATCATTTGGCCCACCTTTCAGTGATACAATTTGAGTTGAGATCATGGAGCAGGATCTGAAAATGAGCAGCAAATTTAACTTGGTGCTGAGACCCCCCCCCACCCAGCTGCCCTTTTACTACCTGATAATACCTGATCAGGAAGTCACATGATCACTTCTGTGATTTGGAGCAAGTCTTTACCATTTAAGCCTTGATATTTCGTTAGTTACATGGGGATGATAATACTTAACCTGTAGGCAATTGTGACAATTAAATACAACTATATGCATTGTTTATATAAGCACATAATAAATGGAATTGCTGTGGTGGTTATTACTGGCTCCAGAGCTTGGGGCTTGGCTAAATCTTGCAAAAATGTTCCTGACTCATAAATATTTATTTGGAAAATTGAAAATCCATTTTTCATAGCCTACCAAGTACATATTGAGATTGGCAATTTGGAGAAACATTTTTACTTTATTTTATCTTATCTAGTAAATACTATATTTTCATCCTGTATCCCTTCTTCCTTCCTTATTTCCTTTTAGTTACACCTATTTTCCAGGCATCTGAAATATATAATACATTCCCAGAGGTATTTTATAGGCATTTATTCTAGGACCTATTTCTGTGGATATATAACAGGCACTAATGGAAATAGATCCTAGGATATCTTGCAATTTCTGCTTGTTAAAATCTTCCTGAACCTGTTGGAATCTGTCCAAGTCCAATGCTACCTTCTTTATAGTATCTATCTTGATTACCTCAACGGGGGGAAAAAATTTTCTTTTCTAAACTTTTAGGGAAAAAGATCCATGAAGAATAAGGACAAGGAGGCAGGATGGTAAATTGTATAGGTGATGGATTGTATGGTTATGCCTTGAAGCGATTTACATGCATAAAACTTGCTCCTTACAAAATGTTTGTTGAACAAAAATGATATAGTGACGTGGGAATAAATTGTATTGATCTTATCCCACCCACTTTCTTATACCAGCAGTTTCCTCACATTGTCACCTGGCTTCCCTAAACTTCCTACTATGTAGCTAACTCTGACCTTAATCTGGAATATGAGTGTGTCCTATTCCAGGTCATATGTGTACAGTCTTATTTCTCTGGGCCATAGATTCTCATTATGTTTTACATAAATAGTGACTCAACTGAATATGACACCAAAGACAACAAAATCAAAAACCAACAAATAGGGTTACATCAAATTTAAAAGCTTTTACACAGCAAAGGAAACAATCAAAATGAATAGGCAACCTAGTGAAAGGGAGAAAATTTTTGCAAACCATATATCAGATAAAGAGCTGGTTAATATCCAAAATATATAAAGAATGCATATCAACTCAGTAACAAAAAAAAATCAGATTTAAAAAGAGGCAGAGGAACTAAATATACATTTTTCCAAAGAAGTCATCCAAATTGGCAAAAAGACATAGAAAGATGCTCAAGATCACTTATCATCAGGAAAACGGAAATCAAAACCACACTGAGATATCATCTCATACCTGTTAGAATGCCTTTCATCAAGAAGACAAAAGAAAATAAGTATTGGAGAAAATGTAGATGAAAGGGAACCTTTGTACAATGCTATAGGAATGTAAATTTGTTCAGCTACTATGGAAAACAATATGGGGTTTTTTCAAAAAGTTAAAAAATAGATCTGTATGATGCAGAATTCCACTTCTAGATATATGTCTAAAAGGAATGAATACAGGATATCAAAAAGATATAGATACATATACATAATATCTTCTATATCCTAATTATGTTTATATATATAAAATATGTGTTATATAAATAAAATATATATTATATATATTTATAGCTATTATATATATATGAAATTCAGCCATGAGAAAGAAGGACATATTGCTACTTGCAACAACATGGATGCTAAGTGAGATAAGGTAGAGAAAGACAGATACTATGGTATCACTTATATGTGAAATCTAGAAAAAAGAAAAGCCAAACTTGTAAAAACAGAGAGTAAGACTGTGTTTATGAATGGGTGGTGGGGGATGGGAAAACAGGACAGATGTTGTTTTAGGATACAAATTTGCAAGAAATAGTAAATAAGTCTTAGAGATCTAATGCACAGTATAGTGAATATAGACAACAATATTGTATTATAAACTTGCTGGAGACTCGATCTTAATTATTGCTATCACTAAAAAGAAATGATAATTATTTGGTGTTATAGAGGTGTTAATTATTGCCATAATGCCGATCATATAACTATATATGAATGTATCAAATTAACATGTTATACACCTTAAATTTATTTATGTCAAAGACATTTCAATTAATTAAAAAACTGACTCAAATGAATTGAATTTCTAATATGGTGACTGAAGAGCATAGCATCATTGTAGGCTGCTAAAGAAGATATTTGGGAGTTTATGAGGTCTTTTGTTGTGATTCTCAAATGTGCACACTAACTATAAAGAGAATTGATTGGTTTTTCAGACAAAATTTTTTAAATTTTGGTATTTCAGACAAAATTTTTTAAAACTTAATGTTTTTAGAGTAGTTTCCCATCCATAGAAAAATTAAGAGGAAGGTACAGAGACTTCCCATATCCCCCTTGCTCCCACACATGCATAGCCTCTCCCATTAACAACTCCTACTGGAGTTGTACATTTGTAGAAATTGATGGACCTGCACTGATACATCATAATCACCCAAAGTCCATAACTGACATTAGTGTTCACTCTTGGTGTTGTACATTATATGGGTTTGGACGTATTATGTGGGTTTCTACGTATTCCTCAGTTTTTGTATAGGCAAGGTATCATGCCAGAGATTGTGGGTACTATCGAACTGCTTCTGAGTTACCACATACCAAAAACAGAAGGCAAAAATATACAAAAGTCAATCATTACATGCAAAAATGTTCTGTGAAAACACAAGGCAGACAATTGAAGAAGGGTTCATAGAGGAAAAACTGTGTGTATGAACTCAGTAAGGATAGTTTTGACGAGAGAAGATTGAGGAGGCGAAAAGAGGAGAGTTAAGTCACAAAAGCAAGAAGGGACCAGAGTGACATGGAAGCAAATAACCATGAGTTTGGATGGACTTAAGGGTGCCTAAAAACAAGTCAAGGGGCATGTTTTCCAGGGCCGATCCTGATATGCTATTTGGTTTGTATCTCTGAGCGTGGGGAACTGCGGAAAGATGTGAGCACGAGAATGACACAGTGAGCATGATCTTGGTTAGGAGGATGGATGACTCAGCACTTCACAGGATGGTTTGAGGATGATAGAGATAGGAGGTACAGAGAACCTTTCCAGTGGAGGGGTACAAGAGACCTTGCCAGGCAGGAGCAGTGTCTGTTTGTTTTGAGCGTATGGAGTTTCAGGTGCTAGAGGGTTGGTTGGGCATGGCTGATGACAGGTGGAAATGAGAGTCAACAGAGAACAGAAAGACTAGGAGGAAAGAAGTGTAGGGCTCATGTGTCAACAGGAAGCCGGATAGGAAGTGGCCAGCCATCAAGGCCAAGCCTTTCTGGATCAAGGAAAACAGTGAGGAGGGACAGAGATGAAACTGACAGAGCCAGGAAACAGAGAACCTGGCAGGTGCAGGCCCAGAGCAAAAGAAAGAGAGGCAATGGATCATTTGGGGAATGGAGGTAAAGGAAAAGTGAAAGGAACCTTTGACCTGTATGTCCCTGGAAACCATCCAGAAAGAAGTGAGAACAAAGGCAGATCTCAAAGAATTGAGGCATGAGTCAACATATGGTTTCCTCAGAAAAAGACAGTATAGTAAAAGGGTTTGATGCATTTGTATGGTCTTAAAAATTATATATGGTTAGAGTAATAGTGTTATGCAAATGTAATATAAGTTAAAATTAATATTTTAACACAATGTCTTAAAACTGACTTTTCAACTGAATTCAGCAAATACCTTTGGGCACCAATTACACAGCAAGCGCTGGGAATGAAGAAATAGAAAAGACAGAGGCTGGTGCTCCAGGGGCAGCAAGAAAAGAAGGCAGACATTAAACATGTTACAATGTGGCAGTCTGGTAAATGTAGTCAATAAGGATAGTAAATAAGCCACACGTGTAAGAGAATGACTCATTTTATTGAGAGGAGTGCTGGGAATGAAGGTTTAAGAGAATCAGAAAATATTTTTTTTTCCCTGAAAATATCCCACCTTACATGGGTCTTAAAGGAAATATAGATTCCAGCCAGAAAAGGAAGAAAGATGGTTCAAATCTCTGGAATTGACTAAACTGTATGAGCTCAGACAAATTACTTCATCTCTCTTTAAATCAATTTACTTACCCGTGAAGTTAGGGAATAATTTTTATTGCTAAGTATTCTTCATTTAGTCATCAACATATATTTTCTATTTACTATGTGCCAAGCCCTGAGTTAAATGCTAGGCACTTGGTAAATGCAATAAGAAACAAATGAAAAAAAAAAGATGTAAAATGTTTAATGTGGACTCAGTACAAAATGAAAAGGATCTATCATTTTTTGACGAATGTAAATGAATGAAGCAATGCAGTAAGTTAAGGAAATAGGCAGCCAGTCGTGCTGAAGAATAGGATGTGTGTGTAGTGTGTCTAGAATAATAGATACTGGGGTGTGCTCAGGACCAGAGGAGAGGCAGGAGTAGGGAGATGAGGCAGGAGCCAGATCATGAAGGATCTCATAGGCATGCTGAAGGGATTGGACTTTATCTTGCAGAGCAAAGGGAACCAGCAGGGGGAAAATGTGATTCCACTTTTATTTTAGAAGACCAAATAGAAGACCAAATAGTATGCTCTTCTAATTCACTAAGGTGTTTAATACGATCAAAGTACTAGATTTGCAAAATTGGTAAAGTAAATGTCATCTATTGACAAGAATGTACTGGGGACCTACTATTTGCCAGGTATCATGCTCGGCTCTGAAGTGGAGGGGATGAATCAAATGCAGTCTGTTCTAAAAAACTCAGTCCATTGAGTGAGGCAGTTCCATAAATAGATAATGGCCTATAATAAAACACATACAATAATAAAAATATGCACTGGGCAGCATACTTGTATGAAAGTTTTGGAACACTGGAAAACGATAAAAGCCAAATGATAATCATTCACTTTAGGACTTGTTCATAAGCAGTTCACAGATTGTGTAGATTTCAAAAAATGCCAAGAGCAAAATGTAAAATAAAATTTCTGCACCTCCTGCAAAAATATTATTATTCAGGGAACTCAGAATGAGTATGAATGAGTTTTCTTGGCACTCCCTTTTTGAAAAATAGGGATAATGTTTATTCCCATAATATTTCACACAGATTTGATAAATATAATTAAAGGATATCTATATTAGGAAGGACTGATTCCAGGTTTTGACCTTAAATATAAAGCATGATCATTTTCAACATTAACTTTAGTAAAGTGGCACTGACTTCTTAATGAAACTTTCATTAATCTATAATGTTCCCAAGTCACATAGTTTTTAATGGGTGAGAAAATAAATTGGGATTTAATACTATTTAAATGTTTGTTTTAGAAGTTCTTATTTAACACTTACATTGGAGCTTATATTTAATATTACATATTTTATGCTGTTTTACATTTTACCCATCATTCAACATTTATAGAGCCCATCCTCTGAGCTAAGTATTGTGTTGGCAGCTGGAAGTACTAGTGTCAAGAAGACAGAGGTGGTCCCTGTTTCTCAGAGGCTGGTTGAACTCTGCTAGGGGGAATATGCTGAGGGAGGAGCACTAGGAAAGGCATTAACTGGTATTTGGGAAGTCAGGACCTCATTTGCAGAAGAAATAACCTCTAAATAGTAAGTAGGAGTTACACAAGAGAAAGGCCTTGTGTTCTGTGGTGAAGGACTGGTTACAGGCAGAGAAAAAACTTGGACAAAAACAGTACATGGAATGTTTGAGGAATTAAAAGAACTTCTGTACGGCAGGATTTTTGACTCTGAGGGACCTAGGGTCAAAAATGAGTCTGGAAAAGTAAACAGAGCCACATCTCAAAAGTCTTTGTAAATTATGTTTATGAATTTGGACACTATCACTATCAAAGTCATTAATTGGGCCAAGATCTATATTTTTTGGATATCTTAGATTATTCAGTCTGAAACTGGATGAACCAAGGTGGAAGGAATCAAGATAATCTCAAATGCCTTTGAGATTATAATAATCTAAGCAAATTATTTTGGTGACTTATTATCTAACATGAGGACCTGGGTGGATAATAGTGCCCATCACGGAAGTAGGTCTCAGTGTAGATGTCACTGTCCCCGACAAAGCTATTTGGACACCCATTTTGAGGATACTTGCCTCTTCTAGTCCATCATCCCCTAGCATTCTCTGCTCCTCCTACTCCAGTACCTAAATATTATGTTTAAATGTCAGCATTAGTAATGCTGCACACTCCCTATGTTGAAATCTGAATTCTTCCCTTTTAGAAATACTATGTTTGGGGTGCTGGGTGAGTCAGTCCATTAAGTGTCTGCCTTTGGCTCAGGTCATGATCCCAGGGTCCAGGGACTGAGTCCCACATCGGCTTCCTGCTCATCAGGGAGCCGACTTCTCCCTTTCCCCCAACCTGGTGCTCTTTCTCACTCTTTCTCTCTCAAAATAAATAAATTCTTTAGGAAAAAAAATACCATATTTGAACATGCACGTTTTTTAGCCAGAATATTTACTGTGTCTGCTTTCTTCATCCTACCATTTCCATCCCCATTTTCCCTACACACTTCTTTGACCTCGTGTGCCATCTCCCCTGATGATAAATGACTGTAACTACCTTCTTTTGTCTCTTAGAACTGGAAAATCATTCTATGTCATTTACATTAGATTCTGGCTATATAGGTTTATATATGTTTCTCCTATGTTGGACCAAAGATGAAATATATATCAAACATTTCTGAGGCATTAGCATTTAGTGCAATTTCTAACAAGTATTTATTGAATCAGACAGGCTGAAAGATGGTACAGTATCTGTTGTTCTTAGCTAATGTTGTATGTATGAGAAGAAAAAAAAGGATGAGAGCAATTAAATAGTCTGAGAGTCTCTGGTAGAAAGAGTTTATAGTCTTGAGATTAGAGAATTTAGCTATTGTCATCTGCAGTGCTAACGAAACTTAGAAACACTAATTCTCTGAAGTATATTTAGGAAGAATTCAAGTTAAGAAAAAGTTGTATTGAAGTGTACCCTACTACACTAAAAATAATTAAGCTTCCTGAACCATTTTCCTTATAATCACTAGGAATAACTGAATAAAAATAATTCTAATTTGTGCTGAGATTCCTGACCTACCTACATTCTTGTCCTAATTTTCAAAATCTAAAAATCTATTTGTCCTTAAAATTTAGTATACTATTTTTTCAGTGAGGGCTCCCATTTCAGAATACATTCAGCTGTATTTCAGCTACATTTTTCATTTTAGGTTTATAGTTCTTTACTTGTAGGAAATAAATTCAGTATCAAATCACATTCTCAAAGTCATTGTTGAATTTTAAGAACTTCTTTGTTATGACAGCATTGTCACTATTTCTGAGTAGAGAAAATAGAAATTAGCATTCTGTCATGTCTGCAGCAGAGTTTCTGGGCACTGAGAACGATATAGATATTATTTCCCCCCCCAAAAAGGAGCACACAGTGTCAAGTGCTCACACTGTCTTGAATTTCAACCCGTTGGGATTCTATGATTTGATTTGGACATCATGCTAGATCAGGAGTGTTCTGAGGACTTTCAGATTTTGATCCAATTATGGTAACAATTCTCTCCTTATTTTCTCTTATCAAGACAGAGACATACTGACATAGTCAACAAAAGTTTTTCCAGAGATTAATGGAAAATAAAGAAATAGTAATGGGAAAAAAGGGCTAGTATAAAAACCAGTATCTTTAATGTCTTTACTCCATGGTAGCTGTAGTATAAATATCTATTGGGCAAGTATTATACTGTTTTGTTCATAGTTGAAGCCTAAGTACCCAACACAGTATTGAGATCAAGGTAAAATATATTCTTTAAACAAATTCTGGAATTGAATTAATCTACAGTAATTGCCAAAGAGCTGGTCGCATTTTATAGGCACTTTTGCCTGGTCTTGGTCTTACAGCAATTGGCCAACTATTGAGCAGGTTGGCTGTAGGGGCCATATTATGTTTTTAAAATCGTATTATTTGTGGACAGTCAGATTAAATACCAAATGTTTGATCATGTCTCCAAAACAATTTATCTACCTAATTTCCACCTCATTTACATTTCTTGGCTGAGACATGTTCCAGTTAATATCACAATTGAATGATCTTTATCCTAGAAATGGAAATTAGATTTCAATTCTTGTTTCAGTCACTTGGTAGTGACTGTGCTTATTTGGAGATACATTTTGCTCTGGCTAAAAATGATTAATCGCAAGGTATGTCTTGAGCATGGGTTAAGAGAGTAGTGGCATCCAAATAAGAGAGGAAGAAGTAAACTTGTCTTTGTTTATAGGTGATGTGATCTTAGATATAGGAATGCTATATACTCCACCAAAAACTGTTAGAGATAATCAGTGAATTCAACAAAGATGAAGACACCAAGTCTACATAGAGAAATTATTGCATTTCCATATACCAACAACAAAAGAATTAAAAATAATAAATAATCTCATGTACAATAGCATCAAAAACAATAAGACACAAATATATTTAAATATCTAGGTAAAATATCTATACACTGAAAACTCTAAGACGATGAAAGAAATTAAAGAAGACACAAAATAAGTGGAACTATATTTGATGTTCACAGAAGAGAAAAATCAATGTTATTAAAGTGACCAAACCACCTACAACCATGTATAGTTTCAGTGCAATACCTATTAAAATCCCAATGTCATTTTTCATAGAAATAGAAAAAAAGTATCTTAAAATGTGTATGGAATACAAAAACATGAATAGCTAAAACAATCTTGAGAAAGAACAAAGCTGGAGACAGCATAATTCCTTATTTCAAACTATACTACAAAGTTATAATAAACAGTATGGCACTGGAATAAAAATAGATCTAGATCAATAGAACAGAATCAAAAGGCCCAAAATAAACTCCATATATATGGTCAAGTAATATTTTAAAAGAAATCTAATACTCAATGGGAAAATGATAACCTCTTTAATAAATGATGCTGGGAAAACTGGACAACCACATGCAGAGGAATAAGATTGGATTCCTAAATTATACAACTCATAAAAATTAACTGCAGATGATTAAAGACTTAAACATAAGATCTGAATCTGTAAAACTCCTAAATTAAAACATGGGGAAAAGCTACTTGACATTGGTCTTGCAACAATTTTTTGGATATGACACAAAAAGCACAAGTAACAAAACCCAAAATCAATCTAAAATTATTCTTATAAACATATAAAGTATATAAACATATAAAATAGGAGAAACTATTTGCCAGTCATATATCTGATAGGGGTTTAATATCCAAAATATAGTAGAAACTCCTACAACTCAATAGTAAACAACAAAACAAAAAATGTGGCTTATAAATGAGCAGAAAAACTGAATAGACATTTTCCCAAAGAAAATATATATGAATGGCCAATGGATTCATGAAAAGATGTTCAGCATCACTAATCATTAGGGAAATGCAAATCAAAACTACAATGAGATATTAACTCATATCTATTAGAATTGGTATTATCAAAAGGATGAAAGATAAGTGTTGGTAAAGATGTGGAGTAAAGGAAACAGTTGTACACTTTTGGTAGGACTGTAAATTGGTAAAACCATTATGGGAAACAGTATGGAATTTTCTTGAAAAGTTAAAAATAGAACTATCATGTGATCCACTTCTAGATTCATATTGAAAGGAAATAAAATCAGGATCTTGAAGAGATATACCTGCCCTCCCATGTTCATTCAGCATTATTCACAATAGCAAAGATAAGAAAAGAACTTAAGTGTCTGTCAACATATAAATGGATGAAGAATGTGGTAGGTGTGTGTATAATTACTTATATATAATTTACTCATGAGAAAGAAGGAAATCCTGCCACTTATAGGAAATGTATTTTGATTCACTTATGTGATTTTGATCACTTATGTGTGGAATCAAAAAAGCCAAACTCATAGAAACCGGGAGTAAAATGATAGTTAATAGGGGCTGGAGTTGAGGGAAATGGAGGGTTCTTGCTTTAAAAGAACAAACTTCCAGTTATAAGTTGAATAAGTTCTAGATAGCATGGTGATTATAGTTAACATTACTGTATTATATACTTGAAAGTTACTGAAAAGTTGATCTTAAATGTTCTCATCACAAAGAAGAATGATGGAGATGTTAACTAACTCTACTGTGGCAATCATATTGCAGTATATAAGGGTAAGAAATCATAATTGAACATCTTAAACATATACAATGTTATATGTCAATATAGCAAGGAAAAAAGAGAAGCCCCGTCCCTTTAACTATGACTCTTATCTCTCCATTCCTCTCAGCCCCCTCACCAACTACTAAACTACTTTTACAGCTCAGTTGATTTCTGTATTCTGGACTTTTCATATAAATGGAATTCAGACCAGGGTAATATTGGCCTCATAGAAAGAGTTGGGAAGTGAACCATATGAGCACAGGCTTTCCTTGATGGTAGTTTTGATTGCTAATTCAATATGTTTACCTCTTATAGGTCTATTCAGATTGCTTATCTTTGAGACAATTTAAGTAGTTTGTGTATTTCTAGGAATTTGTCCATTTCACCTCCATAATTTGTAGGCATATAATTATTCAGAGTATTCATTTTAATCTTTTGTATTTCTATAAGGTCAGTAGTGGTGACCCCTGCCGCATTCATGTCTATCACTTGAGCCTTCTCTCTATTTTTCTTTATCAATCTAGGTAATGCTTTGTCAATTATGTTCTTGTTCTTTTTATTTTTTTTATTTTTTTATAAATTTTTTTAAAGATTTATTTATTTATTTATTTATTTGACAGAGAGAAATCACAAGTAGATGGAGAGGCAGGCAGAGAGAGAGGGAAGCAGGCTCCCCGCCAAGCAGAGAGCCCGATGCGGGACTCGATCCCAGGACCCTGAGATCATGACCTGAGCCGAAGGCAGTGGCTTAACCCACTGAGCCACCCAGGCGCCCCAATTATGTTCTTTTTCAAAGAACCTTTTAGTTTCATTCTTTTTGTCTATTGTTTGACTATACTCTCTTTCATCAGTCTCCACTCTAATTTTTGTCATTCACTTCCTTTTCCTTGCATTAGGTTTTGTCTTTTTTTCCAGTTTCTTAAGGTAGAAGATTAGGTTATTGATTAGAGATTTTTGTTCTTTTTAAAAATGTAAGTGTTAACAGCTGTAAATTTCTCTCTAAACACTTGCTTTTGCTGCATACCATACGTTTGGGTATGTTGTAGCTTCATTTTAATTCACCTAAAAATATTTTCTATTTTCCCGTTGTTGATTACTTCTTTTACCAGTTGGTTATTTAGAAGCATATTGTTTAATTTCAGTATATTTGTGAGTTTGCCAAATTTCTTTCTTTTATTGATTTCTAATTTCATTCCATTAAGGTCAGAGAACACACATTTTTACTATTTCAGTCTTTTTGCATTTATGGATATTTGTTTTATGGACTAGCATATGGTCTGTTTTTGGAGAATGAGCCATGTGCACTTGAGAAGAATATATACTGCCATAGTTTGGTGAAATATTCTTTTGATCTCTATTAGAGCTAGTTGGCTTATAGTGTTGTTTAATTCTTCTGTTTCCTTGTTGATCTTCCGCTTAGTTGTTCTATCTATTTTACTGGAAGTGAGGTATTGAAATCTCCAAGAATTATCGAACTATTGTTATTGAATTGCCTTTATTTCCCTTCCTTGTTGTCACTTTTTCCTTCATGTACATTGTGCTCTTTTAGGCTTACATTTTTTTATGATCGTTGTATCTTCCTGATGGATTGACCCTTTTATCATTATAAAATGCCTCTTATTTACACTGGTAGCATTTTTTAAAATCTATTTTGTCTGTTGTTAGTCCAGCTTTTTTATGGTAGTTGTTTGCATGATATGTCATTTTCTATTCTTGCAATCTCTTTCTATCTTTGAATTTAAAATGTGTCTTTTTTAATAAAAATTAAAATGAAATGTGTGTCTTTTAAATAGCATATAGTTGTATCTTATTTTTTTTGTTTGTTTTTATCCAGTCTGATAACCTGTCTTTTAACTGGGTTATTTAATGCATTTATATTTAATGTTGATATTGATATTGTTGGATCTATATCTGTCATTTTGCTTTTTGTTTTCTACATGTCTCATGTCTTTTTTGTTCTGCTATTTCTTCTTTACTCTTTTCTTTTGCTTTGAATAAATATTTTTAATATAGCATTTTAATTTCCTTAATGATTTTTTAAAATTATTTCCTTAGTAGTTGTTTCAGGTCCTATCATGCATCTTAAATTCCTGTGAGAAATAGAAATAGTACTTTTATATAGCTCTATTCTCTTTTCCTCTTTTTTATAATATTATTGATACATTTATAATATTATTGATACATTATAATATTTATAATATTATTGATACATAATTTTATAATATTATACATTTTAATAATATTATTGATACATAATCTATAAATATTCTAATATATTGTTGTAATTATTACCTTGCATAATCTTGTCTCTTTTAAAGAATATGAGAAAGGAAAGGAGAGCCAGTATAAATTGTTTTCTCTATATTTATTTTATTTATCATTTCTGGCTCTCAATTTGTTCCTCTGGACTCACATCTGGTGTCAAGCCTGGTGTCATTTTCCTTAGCCTAGTGGAGCTTTGCTGCCATCCATCTCCTCTGTGCTATTATAGGTGTTCCCTCCGTCCTGAAAGATTGCATTAGACCAATTCCTTTTTATGAAAGATCTACATTGGTATCTGTTTCCACTAACTGAAAGAAATCGAAAAAGAATTTTCCCTCTTGTAGAAAAATGTAAAAAGTGAAAATAGCATTCAGTATTTGTTTACTGCAAGCTGTGATAGAGGGAGCACACACCCTGAGTAGCAAGAGTACGCTACCATTCTCCTTTTCCTGGGACCTGCGCTCAACATCTCAGCATCACACGATCAGAGCTTTGAACTATGTCCGTGAACATGTGTAGAATTCATTTTGAAATAAATTATTTTTAATTCCTGTGAGCTCTCATCTTTTATGTTAAGTGTGAATATACGACCAAGGTGCAGTACAGATTAGGACAGGAGAGGTAGGTCAAAACTGAACTTCACAGAAAGCCAGCATTTCTCTTTATTAATTCTGTGAATCACATTTTATAGAGAAAGAGCATTGCTTTTATCAGGAATATTTTGTATGGCTAATCATTTATGAAAAAAGGAAAACTAGAAAACTAAACAAATATGAGGTTAAGTGGAATTATTAAATTGTTAAATGAATTTTTAGAGCAATATTCTCAATTTATCATACATCATCCCAGATTTTGAACTACTAAAGAAAAATAGACATGGGGTTAAGACATCAAAAAGATATTTTATTTAATTAAAAGTAAGAAATTAAAATTATGTAAATGCTAAGTATAATTTCCAGTTAAATAGGTCCAAATGAAGAGAAAATAGATTTTCGTAGTAAAGTATCTATTCTCATGTCGATTTTAGAGGTATTTTCATTAACATTCTCCTATTAACATTTATAAAAGATTTATGCATGCACTGATGGGAGAATTAACCTCTGAATCTGTAATGTCAAGTGTTTTCCATAAAAAGCTTACAGATAACTGCTTGAAGAATTTGGCTGTTTACAATTAGAAATGACACTACTAACTTTGAGAAAATGATTTTATTAATTTTACTTGCAGATATATTAAGTAGCAAAAACCTAGGATTTAATTTTGTTTCAATTTATGTCTCCATAGATTACTGTCCATTATGATATAGAATTCAGTTTAGCTGGAGCAGCACTGTCAAGTAGAAATTTCTGTGATGACAGCAATGTCCTGCACAGTAAAGTAGGGCAACCACTGGCCACAGGTAGTTATTGAGCCTGGGAAATATGGCTAGTATGTCTGAAGAACTGGATTTTTAATTTTAGTTCATTTAAAATTAAGTTGACTCATGTGGCTAAAAGCTATTGTATTAAACATCACAGAGCTAAAATTATTAGTTAACGGTAATTCTGCTCTATTGATCCACTGATCCTGTCCCTGTTTACCTTGCTCCCTCCCTGACATACAGACTAACACTGACTGCCACCCACAAGTGTTTAAAAAAAAAAGCTATGTTATTATTTTAATTTAAAAAGAATAAGATAGGATTAATAGTTGTATTCTAGAGAAGCCAAGTACCTAAGATCATTTAATGGCTGGCAAACAGTGGTTATTAAAGAAGAGTGATAAGTGCTCTAGATTAGTTTATTTTCACCATTATCTTTTAATATTTTTTAAAAGATTTTATTTATTTATTTGACAGAGAGATCAGAAGTAGGCAGAGAGGCAGGCAGAGAGATTGGGGGAAGCAGGCTCCCCACTGAGCAGAGAGCCCAATGCAGGGCTTAAAACCAGGACCCTGAGACCATGACCTGAGCAAAAGGCAAAAGCTTAACCCACTGAGCCACCCAGGCACCCCTCACCATTATCTTTTTGAGCAAAGTGAAATTTGAAATGAAAATATGCATTAAATAAAGTTTTCCTCAGGTGGGTTTTAACATGAAAGTTCCAAAAATGTGGAGCAATATAAAGTAACAAGATCACACATTTTATCAAAATAAACAGGTGAAAAAGTTTTGTTCCTATGAAAATTGTCAGAAGTAGTTGTTAAATAATCATTTGCTTTCACACTGTAGTAGGTCATGGAGAGTCACAGATGAAATGGATTTTCCTCAGAAGGTACTTCATGTAGAAGGAAGGAAGAGAAGTAGAGATTATTAAGAGAAAATGGGTTAAGGTTTGTGATGTGAAATACACACACAAAAAAGATGCCTAACCTGTCTGAAAAGGGCAGATAGGGATCAGTTAAGACTTCCTTGTGGAGAATCTTGATGATGAATAGGATAGGATAGGATAGAATAGATAGATAGATAGAATAGAATAGGAAGATGAATAGGAGTTTACCAGTTGACAAAGCTGAGGGAGTAGTGTGTATGAAGAAGGGAAAATTAAGAGGACATGATAGGAACAGGATAATGCAACCATGCTAGTACAGCTGGACCACAGTCTTCTTAGACCAAGTTGGGGGAAGGTGAGTATAGAGGCAAAAAATGAGGCTTGACAGGAGGGAGGGTTCATCATTGCAGGGCTATTGAGCTTCAACATAAAGGTAGCTAGTAACTGCAGGATTCAAAACAGGGGTATCTCTTTTATACTGTGACATGTAGTCATAGCCTCGCAGACATATGGAAACTGGGTTGGAGTTGAGCAAAACTAGGGAAGGCAGTGAGATCAGTTAAAAGATTGAGAAGTCCGTGAGAAAACCTGAACAAGGATAAGAGGAAGATGCATGCAGGGGAAATAAGTTCTCTTTGTAGATAGGGCGGCAGGGTGTTGAAGGGTCTTAACTGTGAAGGTAGGGGGGAATGAAAGTAGGTAATGGGCTTGGGAACTTAAAGAGGCAGGGAGGTTTTGACTCGAATGATAGAGGAACTGGAACAGATACACAGATACAGGCATATCAGATCAACATGAGACCTCGGTAGGGTTGGCAACCACAATATTGAGAGACACCATCTCTCACAGTTGTGTAGCTTTTCTAGATTGTGTGGCAGGCTCAATTAGTGATGTAAGGTAGGTGTTTTCTCTAATGAATTCAGCTAAAGATCAAGGGATAAATTAGTTGTGGACATGGGTAAAGGGATACTTAATGTTATGATAATCTTTTTAGATTGAATGGGAAGATAATGAAAATAGGCAGGATGGATAAATTGGGAGAAATTTTTATTAAAGAATTGGAAAACTTCATGAAGACAGCAACAAGACAGTGGGTGGGAGATAGTGACAAAGTTGTGAAGACAGTAAGTTATAAGCAGGGAGTTGAAAATTGAAGCTTTGTATTCCAAAGGAACAATCATTTCTTGTGATAATGAGGCCTAGAATATGATCTTATTTGTATGTGCCTGAAATGGCATGTCATTTGAAATGAAATGAATGTCATTTGATTTGAGGAGTACACAGTGTTATATGAGGCTGGGATGATGAATACATCATCTTTAAGGACATTGAAGTCATTCAGGAAAATGGTGTCATTTGGTGTAGAAAGGAAGACTGTGGGCCAGGTGATAAATAAGTCTTTAAATACAGGGGACTGAACTGTAAGTAAAATAACAAATGAGGAAGCATCAGAGGTTATAAAACTGGACAAGACAGACTTCAAAGAAAATTGTTTTTACATAATGGTAGAAAACTAAATGTTAGGAAAGGGCAGTGTGGATCTAGGCATATAACAACCTGTTCTGTGTCTCCCTAGGTGAAGGTCAGTCATATGCAGCCCCCAAAGGAGACAAAGGAGAGGCTCAAAAAACCAAAGTGTATTATACTCACAAGTCCTAGAAACTGGAGACTGGTGTCCCCAGAGTCACATGAGGAAGCATCAGTGTTGGTCAGGAAGAGGAAGAGGCAACAACGAGGGGCCTACTCCATGGCCTTCATTGGAGTTTCTGTAAGAAAAGCAAGGCAGGGCAGAGTAGACAATTTAGGATTGGTTAATTTGAGTAATTTCAGCAGACTGCAAGCTGTCCTAGCAGTCCTTAGTTGCCTGGCACCTGGCTCTGAGATGACTAAGGCAGAATAATATTGCCTCCTGGAGGACATGAGCCAGATAGAGGAGCTATGGCCCCGGGTGGTCTAGTTTGCTGATTAAAGGCATGATTCAGACTAAGCTCCGTGCTGTCACTAAGAACTGACTAGGCTGGGGAGCAGCAGTTTCTTCCCTACTCAGACAAAGTAATAGTCTCAGCAATGGGTATATTTAATATAGGCAAAGGAAGGGAGGAAGCATGTTCTCTTCTGCTAAAGTTGAAGTGACAGGGTGTGCTTGCCATGATAAGGGCGGTTTCAGAGATGGGGGAGAGTAAACTATGTGAAAGGTGCATAGTACGGTAGGATGTTCAAGAGAATGAATGAAATTTTTATTTTTGCTGTGACCAAGAGTGATTAGAGGGACGCCTGGGTGGCTCAGTGGGTTAAGCCTCTGCCTTCAGCTCAGGTCATGATCTCAGGGTTTGGGATCAAGCCTGGCATCCCTGCTCAGGAAGCAGGGGAGCCTGCTTTCCCCTCTCTCTCTGCCTGCCTCTCCACCTACTTGTGATCTCTCTCTAATAATAAATAAATAAATAAAATCTTAAAAAAAAAAAAAAGAGTGATTAGAAGTAAAACATGAAAAATTAGCTGGCTTCTATTTTATAAAAGGAATTATTTTATAAATTTGTTTTGATGTTAGTAAACCATTAGCTTCAGTGTCCTATTACTATTACAATACCTTATTTGATTTTTTTCATGATTCTTGTCAATGTCTGAAATTACCCTGGTAAATTGTCTCCTGATGATATTACTTCCCTAGTTGAAGAGTAGGATCTTGTGTTTTATCTTGTTACTACATCTCTAGTCCTCAGAACAATACCTGGTATGTAATAAGTGCTTAATAAATATTTGTTAAATAAAATAATTAACTCAGTTACATTCTTCTAGGTTGCTATAAGTGGGAGAAAAAAAGGCTAAAAATATTATACCTAACTTTTTACACATTGTGATATATCATACATCATAATTGTGCCACAGCCATAGTGGGATGTCAATATAGAAGTATCCCGAACATAGTTATTTTTATTTTGTCAAACACTTGTATAGTGTTTCTATAGATCAGAATTGTTCAAATTACTTTTACTAATATTAATTCATTAATTATTATTAACAAATTGTTATACTACCTTAATGGTTTCCTAAGGAATTTGCTTTGTGTTTTATAAACATTTGACGATAACAACTGAAATATACTGAGCATAAGAATGTCATTTACCCCCCCCCCAAAAAAAAAGAATGTCATTTACCATCTGTGTCTGTACAGAAAATAAATATTATAATAAGGTTAGGTGAATATTCTTTGTAGCTCTTTTCTGGGCTTGGTACTGTTCATGAAAACACATTTCTTTTGTCCGATGCCATACAATAACCATTTAAATTCCTATTAATAGATTCTGTATTAAAAGTCATTTATCTATTGATTCAGCATCTAGCAAAATATCTCCATTGTGTTGCTTAAAGATATTGTGTGTTATGGATTTCTATTATTTCTCCTACCCAGCTGGTTCATAATTATTAACAGATGCTATCATTCATCTCACTAAGATGCAGTGTTGAATTACAGATAATCCCTTTACACTAATCAGTCTGTATTTTAGGCTTTGATTCAGGATGACATTTGCCATTGATTTTATACCTCTATTTCAAATAAGTCTGATGGAGTTTTCAAATTGTACGTGGTGCCATTATCCACAGAAAGGGAAGATGGTATATATAGTATAGGGGTTTTCAAAGCACTTTTCATTCTTTAGCCTTTGGCAGGATTCCAATGAATAATAAATAAATAAAATAAATTCACCAGGGGAGTCCGCAGCCTGGGACTGACTGGAACATTCTGAAGGCCAGCCCTCTGGCTGTCACTCATGCTTCCAGCCATGCTGGCCAACAGAAATGAAATGAGGGCCTCATATCTCATTTTAAATTTTTCAGTGGTTACACTTTAAAACGTTAACAGAATAAAGAGTCCAGAAATGGACCGATACAGATACAGTCAATTAATTTTTGGCAAGGCAATGCAATAGATAAGGGGAAGTCTTTTGAACTAATGATCTTGGTACAACTGGCCTCCCATAAGCTAAAAAGAAAAATGAAATGAACCACAACAATGTCATGTCCAAGGGAAATGTATATACCATTGGTATAGGTGTTTTCTTTTCTTTTCCCATAGGTTGCATGTGTAGCTACCTTAGTTGGAAATAAGTATGTAAATCTGAATAATCAGTCATACACTTTGGCTCGGTCATAAGCTACATCATCTATACTGGTGGTTCCTCATGGCCCCAAATCTGTGGTTATCTTTGGGTGATGCTTCTTGTATTTCAGTGGTCCACAATGAATGTGATGCCCATGATCACAATGACCATAAAAGAAGACTTCCTTCTACCAGTTCCCAGTCCCACTTTTCTTAAGTGAACATGGCTTCCCTGAATGGGACATTTCCTGGGAGGAGTTATCTTTCCCTAAAGAAATGATCAAGATTCAAGTACATTCTTATGCCGAAGCATTCCATATGTCTAGCATCCTCTGAAACTTTTCACCTCTATCTAGTTTTTTGGGTGCTTCAAAAGAGGAGAGAATTCCAAAGGAGGAGAGGAGACAGGTCTAGGGATAGCCTGTGTAGTATAGGGAAGGTGGGAAGAATAATATTGATAGTATCCACTTTACTTCTCTAGCTAAGGTTTTATTTTCCGTAGAAATATAAGGTGAATCATACCATGCTCCATGATCTTATCCTTTCAAGTCCACCTTATGGTCAACATGAAAATTTTATATTTCATTAACAACATTTGGATCTTATTTTTTGATCTGGAAACCTAAGTCTTGATACTTATGTGAGCATTGTATTGCCTGTCCTCCTCCAAGAAGGGGCAAGAAAATAAGTTTTTCTTGTTTCTTGAGAGAGTGAGAAAAGCACTGTAACTGTACTCTGATTTATTGATAAAAGCAGAAATATTCTGGCTTTCATATGCCTTGGCGCATTAGGGCAGCTCCAAGTCTTTCCAACTCAGCCTGTTCATTTTTGCCCACACATTAAATACCCTTTCCTTGAGGTGGCCCCTGGTGCACAGATGGCTGGAGATCTCTAGTGTGTAACCTGAAAACTTGGTATAATCATCTGTTAGGTCAAGGGTTTTATTGTCCATTCTTTCAGATTTTTACATAGATGATTATGTAATTTGCAAACAATGGCAGTTTTATATCTTCCTTCCCAATGTGTCCAGTTTTGCTTGCTTTCTTTTGCCTTATTGCATTAGCAAGTATTTCTTTTTTTTTAATTTTTTATTTTTTATAAACATATATTTTTATCCCCAGAGGTACAGGTCTGTGAATCACCAGGTTTACACACTTCACAGCACTCACCAAAGCACATACCCTCCCCAGTGTCCATAATCCCACCCCCTTCTCCCAAACCCCCTCCTCCCAGCAACCCTCAGTTTGTTTTGTGAGATTAAGAGTCACTTATGGTTTGTCTCCCTCCCAATCCCATCTTGTTTCATTGATTCTTCTTCTACCCACTTAAGCCCCCATGTTGCATCACCACTTCCTCATATCAGGGAGATCATATGATAGTTGTCTTTCTCTGCTTGACTTATTTCGCTAAGCATGACACGCTCTAGTTCCATCCATGTTGTCGCAAATGGCAAGATTTCATTTCTTTCGATGGCTGCATAGTATTCCATTGTGTATATATACCATATCTTCTTGATCCATTCATCTGTTGATGGACATCTAGGTTCTTTCCATAGTTTGGCTATTGTGGACATTGCTGCTATAAACATTCGGGTGCACGTGCCCCTTTGGATCACTACGTTTGTATCTTTAGGGTAAATACCCAGTAGTGCAATTGCTGGGTCATAGGGCAATTCTATTTCAACATTTTGAGGAACCTCCATGCTGTTTTCCAGAATGGCTGCACCAGCTTACATTCCCACCAATAGTGTAGGAGGGTTCCCCTTTCTCCGCATCCTCGCCAGCATCTGTCATTTCCTGACTTGTTGATTTTAGCCATTCTGACTGGTGTGAGGTGATATCTCATTGTGGTTTTGATTTGTATTTCCCTGATGCCGAGTGATATGGAGCACTTTTTCATGTGTCTGTTGGCCATCTGGATGTCTTCTTTGCAGAAATGTCTGTTCATGTCCTCTGCCCATTTCTTGATTGGATTATTTGTTCTTTGGGTGTTGAGTTTGCTAAGTTCTTTATAGATTTTGACACTAGTCCTTTATCTGATATGTCGTTTGCAAATATCTTCTCCCATACTGTCAGTTGTCTTTTGATTTTGTTAACTGTTTCCTTTGCTGTGCAAAAGCTTTTGATCTTGATGAAATCCCAATAGTTCATTTTTGCCCTTGCTTCCCTTGCCTTTGGCGATGTTCCTAGGAAGATGTTGCTGCGGCAGAGGTCGAAGAGGTTGCTGCCTGTGTTCTCCTCAAGGATTTTGATGGATTCCTTTCGTACATTGAGGTCCTTCATCCATTTTGAGTCTATTTTCATGTGTGGTGTAAGGAAATGGTCCAATTTCATTTTTCTGCATGTGGCTGTCCAATTTTCCCAGCACCATTTATTGAAGAGGCTGTCTTTTTTCCATTGGACATTCTTTCCTGCTTTGTTGAAGATTAGTTGACCATAGAGTGGAGGGTCTATTTCTGGGCTCTCTATTCTGTTCCATTGATCTATGTGTCTGTTTTTGTGCCAGTACCATGCTGTCTTGATGATGACAGCTTTGTAATAGAGCTTGAAGTCCGGAATTGTGATGCCACCAAATTTGGCTTTCTTTTTCAATATCCCTTTGGCTATTCAAGGTCTTTTCTGGTTCCATATAAATTTTAGAATTATTTGTTCCATTTCTTTGAAAAAGATGGATGGTACTTTGATAGGAATTGCATTAAATGTGTAGATTGCTTTAGGTAGCATAGACATTTTCACAATATTTATTCTTCCAATCCAGGAGCATGGAACATTTTTCCATTTTTTTGTGTCTTCCTCAATTTCTTTCATGAGCACTTTATATTTTTCTGAGTATAGATTCTGTGCCTCTTTGGTTAGGTTTATTCCTAGGTATCTTATGGTTTGGGGTGCAATTGTAAATGGGATTGACTCCTTAATTTCTCTTTCTTCTGTCTTGTTGTTGGTGTAGAGAAATGCAACTGATTTCTGTGCATTGATTTTATATCCTGACACTTTACTGAATTCCTGTATAAGTTCTAGCAGTTTTGGAGTGGAGTCTTTTGGGTTTTCCACATATAGTATCATATCATCTGCGAAGAGTGATAATTTGACTTCTTCTTTGCCAATGTGGATGCCTTTCATTTCCTTTTGTTGTCTGATTGCTGAGGCTAGGACCTCTAGTACTATGTTGAATAGCAGTGGTGATAATGGACATCCCTGCCGTGTTCCTGACCTTAGCGGAAAAGCTTTCAGTTTTTCTCCATTGAGAATGATATTTGCGGTGGGTTTTTCATAGATGGCTTTGATGATATTGAGGTATGTGCCCTCTATCCCTACACGTCTAAGAGTTTTGATCAGGAAGGGATGCTGTACTTTGTCAAATGCTTTTTCAGCATCTACTGAGAGTATCATATGGTTCTTGTTCTTTCTTTTATTGATGTGTTGTATCACATTGACTGATTTGTGGATGTTGAACCAACCTTGCAGCCCTGGAATAAATCCCACTTGGTCGTGGTGAATAATCCTTTTAATGTACTGTTGAATCCTATTGGCTAGTATTTTGGTGAGAATTTTCGCATCTGTGTTCATCAAGGATATTGGTCTATAGCTCTCTTTTTTGATGGGATCCTTGTCTGGTTTTGGGAACAAAGTGATACTGGCCTCATAAAATGAGTTTGGAAGTTTTCCTTCCATTTCTATTTTTTTTAAAAGTTTCAGGAGAATAGGAATTAGTTCTTCTTTAAATTTTTGGTAGAATTCCCCTGGGAAGCCGTCTGGCCCTGGGTTTTTGTTTGCTTGGAGATTTTTAATGACTGTTTCAATCTCCTTACTGGTTATGGGTCTGTTCAGGCTTTCTATTTCTTCCTGGTTCAGTTGTGGTAGTTTATATGTTTCTAGGAATGCATCCATTTCTTCCAGATTGTCAAATTTGTTAGCGTAGAGTTGCTCATAGTATGTTCTTATAATAGTTTGTATTTCTTTGGTGTTAGTTGTGATCTCTCCTCTTTCATTCATGATTTTATTTATTTGTGTCCTTTCTCTTTTCTTTTTGATAAGTTGGGCCAGGGGTTTATCAATTTTATTAATTCTTTCAAAGAACCAGCTCCTAGTCTCGTTGATTTGTTCTATTTTTTTTGGTTTCTATTTCATTGATTTCTGCTCTGATCTTTATGATTTCTCTTCTCCTGCTGGGCTTAGGGTTTCTTTCTTGTTCTTTCTCCAGCTCCTTTAGGTGTAGGGTTAGGTTGTGTACCTGAGACCTTTCTTGTTTCTTGAGAAAGGCTTGTACCGCTATATATTTTCCTCTCAGGACTGCCTTTGTTGTGTCCCACAGATTTTGAACCGTTGTATTTTCATTATCATTTGTTTCCTTGATTTTTTTCAATTCTTCTTTAATTTCCTGGTTGACCCATTCATTCTTTAGAAGGATGCTGTTTAGTCTCCATGTATTTGGGTTCTTTTCAAACTTCCTTTTGTGGTTGAGTTCTAGCTTTAGAGCATTGTGGTCTGAAAATATGCAGGGAATGATCCTAATCTTTTGATACTGGTTGAGTCCTGATTTAGGACCGAGGATGTGATCTATTCTGGAGAATGTTCCATGTGCACTAGAGAAGAATGTGTATTCTGTTGCTTTGGGATGAAATGTTCTGAATATATCTGTGATGTCCATCTGGTCCAGTGTGTTATTTAAGGCCTTTATTTCCTTGCTGATCTTTTGCTTGGATGATCTGTCCATTTCAGTGAGGGGAGTGTTAAAGTCCCCTACTATTATTGTATTATTGTTGATGTGTTTCTTTGATTTTGTTATTAATTGGTTTATATAGTTGGCTGCTCCCACGTTGGGGGCATAAATATTTAAAATTGTTAGATCTTCTTGTTGGACAGACCCTTTGAGTATGATATAGTGTCCTTCCTCATATCTTATTATAGTCTTTGGCTTAAAATCTAATTGATCTGATATAAGGATTGCCACTCCTGCTTTCTTCTGATGTCCATTAGCATGGTAAATTCTTTTCCACCCCTGCACTTTAAATCTGGAGGTATCTTCGGGCTTAAAATGAGTTTCTTGAAGGCAAAGTATAGATGGGTTTTGTTTTTTTATCCATTCTGATACCCTGTGTCTTTTGACAGGGGCATTTAGCCCATTAACATTCAGGGTAACTATTGGGAGATATGAATTTAGTGCCATTGTATTGCCTGTAAGGTGACTGTTACTGTATATGGTCTCTGTTCCTTTCTGATCTACCACTTGTAGGCTCTCTCTTTGCTTAGAGGACCCCTTTCAATATTTCCTGTAGAGCTGGTTTGGTGTTTGCAAATTCTTTCAGTTTTTGTTTGTCCTGGAAGCTTTTAATCTCTCCTTCTATTTTCAATGATAACCTAGCTGGATGCAGTATTCTTGGCTACATGTTTTTCTCGTTTAGTGCTCTGAAAATATCATGCCAGCTCTTTCTGGCCTGCCAGGTCTCTGTGGATAAGTCAGCTGCCAATCTAATATTTTTACCATTGTATGTTACAGACTTCTTTTCCCGGGCTGCTTTCAGGATTTTCTCTTTGTCACTGAGACTTGTAAATTTTACTATTAGGTGACGGGGTGTGGGCCTATTCTTATTGATTTTGAGGGGCATTCTCTGAACCTCCTGAATTTTGATGCTCGTTCCCTTTGCCATATTGGGGAAATTCTCCCCAATAATTCTCTCTAGTATACCTTCTGCTCCCCTCTCTCTTTCTTCTTCTTCTGGAATCCCAATTATTCTAATGTTGTTTCGTCTTATGGTGTCACTTATCTCTCGAATTCTCCCCTCGTGGTCCAGTAGCTGTTTGTCCCTCTTTTGCTCAGCTTCTTTATTCTCTGTCATTTGGTCTTCTATATCACTAATTCTTTCTTCTGCCTCATTTATCCTAGCAGTGAGAGCCTCCATTTTTGATTGCACCTCATTAATAGCTTTTTTAATTTCAACTTGGTTAGATTTTAGTTCTTTTATTTCTCCAGAAAGGGCTTTTATATCTCTCGAGAGGGTTTCTCTAATATCTTCCATGCCTTTTTCGAGCCCGGCTAGAACCTTGAGAATTGTCATTCTGAACTCTAGATCTGACATATTACCAATGTCTGTATTGATTAGGTCCCTAGCCTTTGGTACTGCCTCTTGTTCTTTTTTTTGTGGTGAGTTTTTCCGTCTTGTCATTTTGTCCAGATAAGAGTATATGAAGGAGCAAGTAAAATACTAAAAGGGTGGCAACAACCCCAGGAACATATGCTTTAACCAAATCAGAAGGGATCCCAAATCGTGAGGGGGGAGAAAGGGGATAAAAAGAGGTTCAAAAAGGAAGAAAGAAAAAAAAAAAGAAAAAAAAGAAAAGAAAAGAATTAAAAAAAAGAAAACGAATAAAGAAAAATATAAAAAAGAAAAAATATAATATTAGATAAACTAGTTAAAAAACGTTAAAAAAGAAAATGGTAAAAGTTAAAAAAAATTTTTACCAGAAGGTGAGAAAAAAAAATGAAAAAGAAAAATTTAAATTTACTGCAAGACTAAAAAAATCTTAGGGAGAAAGCCATGAGTTCCGTGCTTTGCTTTCTCCTCCTCTGGAATTATGCTGCTCTCCTTGGTATTGAAACCGCACTCCTTGGTAGGTGATCTTGGTCCTGGCTGGATTTCTTGTTGATCTTCTGGGGGAGGGGCCTGGTGTAGTGATTCTCAAGTGTCTTTGCCCCAGGCGGAATTGCAACCCCCTTACCAGGGGCCGGGCTGAGTAATCGCTCGGGTTTGCTCAGGAGCTTTTATTCCCTGAGCGCTGTCCGTAGAGTTCCGGAGGACGGGAATACAAATGGCGGCCTCCTGGTCTCCGGCCCGGAGTAGCCGAGAGCCCGGGGCCCCACTCCTCAGTGCGCCCTCAGAGAACAGCGCCCTGTCACTCCCGTCTGCCTGACCTCCGGCCGCACTCCGAGCTCACCGAGCCTGTGGCTGGTTCAAGGTAACCCCGAGCTGCGAGCTTACTGTCGGCTCTGTCTCTGTAGCCGGCTTTCCCGTTCCAATACCCGCAAGCTCTGCGACACTCAAACACCCCCGATCCTTCTGTGACCCTGCGGGACCTGAGGCCACGCTGACCCCGCGTGGGCTTCGCCCCGGTTTAGCCTCTGGAGCCATGTCCCTCAGTGGAACAGACTTTTAAAAGTCCTGATTTTGTGCTCCGTTGCTCTGCCTCTTGGCGGGAGCCGGCCCCTCCCCCTGGGGTCTTCTTCCCGTCACTTTGGATTCACTTCTCCGCCAGTCCTACCTTTCAGAAAGTGGTTGTTTTTCTGTTTCCAGAATTGCTGTTCTTCTTCTCTTTGATCTGCCGATGGATTTGTAGGTGTTTGCAATCTTTAGATAAGCTATCCAGCTGATCTCCGGCTAGCTGAAGTAGTCTCAGCCTGCTATTTCTCCGCCATCTTGACTCCTCCCCTGCATTAGCAAGTATTTCTAATAGAATATTGAAAAGGAGTGGTGAAAGGGGACATTCTTGCCTTATAACTGATCTTAGTGGAAAACTTCCAAGTTTCTTATGATCAGGTAAGATGTCAGCTGTAGGTTTTTATAGATTGTCTTATCAAGTTGAGAAAGTTTCCCTCTATTCTCTGTAGTTTACAGAGAACTTATCTTGAATATTCAGTGTTGATTTTGTCAAATGTTTTTTCTTGATTGATATGATTGGTGATTTTTTTTTTTATTCTGCTGATGTGGTAGATTACAGTAATGGATATTTGAATATTGAACCCACTTTGCAACCTGGGTAACTCTCACTTTGCTTTGGTGTGTCATTTCTTTATACTTAAAAAAAAAAATTATTTATTTTTTGAGAGAGAGAGCATGAAATGGGGTGGAGAGAATGGTAGAGCCAGAAAGAGAGAGAAAGAGAGAGAGAGAAAGTCCTCAAACCAACTCCCTGCTGAAAGCCAAGCCTAATGTGGGGCTTGATCTAGGACCCTGAGACCCTGACCTGAGCTGAAACCAAGGTTTAGATACTTAACTGACTGAAACACTCTGGTTCTCCTTATAACTTTTTAAAGTAAAATTACTAATGTTTTGTTGAGAATTTTTTTCACCATGTTAATAAAAGATATTGGTTTATAGTTTTAATGCTTTTGGTTTTGATATTTGCATAATGTGGACCTCATAGAATGAGTTAGAAAATATTTTCTCTCTGCTTCTATTCTGTGAAAATGAGTATAGAGAATTTTTTTAAAAGATTTTATTTATTTATTTGTCAGAGAGAAAGAGAGCATCAGGCAGAGGGAAAAGCAGGGAGCCCAATGCAGGACTTGATTGCAAGACCCTGGGATCATGACCTGGGCTGAAGGCAGATGCTTAACCAACTGAGCCACGCAGGGACCCCAAAGTGTATAGAATTGATAAAATTTCTTCCTTAATGTTTAGCAGAATTTACCATTGAACATATCCGGACATCATTTCTTCTTCTGTGAGTTTTTCCACTGTTTTTTAAGGAATTGGTCCATCTCATCTATGTTTTTGAATCTGTGGGCACAGAGTTGTTCATAGTATCCCTTTATTATCCTTTTGGGGGCTTGAATTCATGACCCTGAGATCAACACCTGAGCTGAGATTAAGAGTTGGATGCTTAACTGACTGAGCCACCCATACCCACTCTTTATTATCCTTTTAATGTCCATGAGATCTGTAGCAATGCCCTGTCCTTCATGTCTGATTTTAGTAACTAGTGCTGTCTCTTTTTTTTAGCTTGGCCAGAGGCTTGTTGATTTTATTGATCTTTTCAAAGAATCATCGTTTGGTTTTGTTGATTTTCTGTATTGTTTTCCTGTTTTCAGTTTTGTTGCTTTCTGCTCTAATTTTCATTATTTCTTTTCTTCTGGTGACTTTGTATTTTAATATTCATTTCTTTTTCTAGTTTCTAAGGTGGAAACATTTATTAATTTTAGATCTTTTGTCTTCTTATATATATGTTCAATGCTATAACATTCCTTCTAAGTACTGCTTTAACTTCATCTTACAGATGTTAGTAAGTTGTGCTTTCATCTGCAAAATATTTTTAAAGTTTTCTGGAAATATCCTCTTTGACTCATCTGTTATTTAGATGTGTGTTGTTTGAGTGTCGTGTTTTAGGGAATTTTCTAGTTAGCTTATGTTATTGATTTCCAGTTGAATTACATTGTTATTGGACATGGACATTGTATGATTTCTATTATTTTAAATATGTTTAGATGTGTCTAATGGCCCAGAATGTGAATATTCCATGTGAGCTTAAGAAAAGTGTGTATTCTGCTATTGTTATATGAAGTAGTCTGTGGATGTCAATTATATCCATTTGATTGATGGTGGTGTTTCTGATTGCTGAATCTGCTTCTGAGAGAGGGGTGTTGAAACATCCAATTATGATAATGGATTCCTCTACTTTTCTTTGCAATTCTATCAGTTTTTACCTCATGTAGATCAACTATTAAGTTGATGAATTTTAAGAATTGTTAAGAATTGTTATGTCTTCTTGGGGAAACCTCTTATCATTATGTAATCCTTCTTTATACTTGATTACTCTCCTTACTTTGAAGTCTACTTTATCTAAAAATAATATAGCTATTTTCTTTTGATTACTGCTTTTTTTTTTCTCCATCCATTTACTTTTAATTTCTGTGTCTATTTAAAGTGGGTTTTAGTAAATAAGACATTAGTTAGGTTATATTTTTCTTATCTTTTGACAGTCTATGTCTTTTAATCAGTACATTTAGACCACATTCAATAAGATTATTGATCTAGTTGGATGAGAGTCTACCAAGTCTTATTGTTGTACTATTATTGTCCTTGTTCTTTGTTTCTGTTTTCTGTTTTCCATTCTTTTCTACCTATTGTGGTTTTAACTGAACATTTTATATGATTCTGTTTTCTATCTTAGTATATCAGTAATACTTTTTTAAAAACTTTTTTCAGTACTTGCCTTAGAGTTTGCAATATGTATTACAACTAATTCAAGTCCACTTTTAAATAACACTATACCATTTCACAAGTAGTGTGAATACCTTATAATAACAAAATATCCTAATTCCCTCCTCCCACCCTTTTATTATTACTGTCAAATATATATATATATATATATCTGTCATATATATATGTCAAATATTTCATTTATTTGTATTATTACTGTCATATATAGATATTATACATATATGTATAATATATATCTATATATATATTTTAAATATTTTATTTATTTATTTGACAGACGGAGATCACAAGTAGGCAGAGAGAGATGCAGAGAGAGAGGAGGAAGCAGGGTCCCGGCTGAGCAGAGAGCTGGATGTGGGGCTCGATCCCAGGACCCTGAGATCACAACCTGAGCCTAAGGCAGAGGCTTTAACCCACTGAGCCACCCAGGCGCATATATATATATATATATTTATATATTTAATTCCAACATCCCTAACATCCCTGTCATGTCTGATTCTGGTGCTGCTCTTGTTAGGATCCATGATCAAAGGAGCAAGACTGATACAAAGCTTAAGTCAAGCAAAGCTTTATGTCCCACAAAGTATCAAGAATCAAACCGACCTGGGGCACCTGGGTGGCTCAGTGGGTTAAGCCCCTGCCTTCGGCTCAGGTCATGATCTCAGGGTCCTGGGATCAAGTCCCACATCGGGCTCTGCTCAGCGGGGAGCCTGCTTCCTCCTCTCTCTGCCTGCCTTTCTGCCTACTTGTGAACTCTGTCTGTCAAATAAATAAATAAAAAAAAAAAAAAAAAAAAAGAATCAAACCGACCGGTCGGGTCATCCCTTGTAGAGAGAACGACCACTCCCAGCCTCACAGACTAACTTTTTTTTTTTTTTTAAATTTTATTTATTTATTTATTTATTTGACAGAGAGAGATCACAGGTTGGCAGAGAGAGAGAGAGGGAAGCAGGCTCCCCGCCGAGCAGAGAGCCCGATGTGGGACTCCATCCCAGGACCCTGAGATCTTGACCTGAGCCTAAGGCAGCAGCTTAACCCACTGAGCCACCCAGGTGCCCCCACCCCCAGACTAACTTTTATAGAACAAAGGCCATGTGGTTGAGCCTGGCTGCACATAGGTGGCCAATGAGATTGTAACACACAGAGAAAGTTGCATAGTCATGCTAGGTCACACACAGGTGGCCAATTGAATTGCAATTCACCCTATAGTAGCTATTTGAACTAGCCTGTCACTTTGGTCAGAATTGGCGCCCAAAAGGTGGGGCCCACGTTCTTTAGGGAGGTGGTGATTGGATGTTTACACCTGACCTGACCCGCCCTTGCATTTGGGCTCTGTTATTAGGGACTGTTGGACCGTATTTTACTGGTTTCTAGGACTTGCTTCTAAGTAAGTTCCTCTTGGGGGGGTGGTGGGCAGGGTCAGTTTTAGTTTTACTGCATGAACAACAAAATCACTGTTTAACCGAGATAAAATCACTCTGGCTAAGTAGGCCCTTACACTCTGTATCTTCAAATTGTTTTTTTGGCTTTTTGGTATGAGCTATAATTTTTTCCTCTGTAGCTGTAGCCGGTGTACTTGGTAAAAGACACTGCTGTAAACAGGCCTGTAGTGATGTAGTGATGGGGGAGGGGGAGCATGTTCTATAGTCCTATAATTAGGTCTCTGTCTTTCAGTGATCCTGTACTTTGGACTGTGAACTTTACGAGTATCTTTAAGCTTTTCCCTCCCTACTTAGGTGAGACAGGGGACTTAGCATTTTAAGTGTGCTAGAGCTGGGTATTTCCCTTCCCCATGTCAGTTAGGCTCTGATAAAGCTCTAGCAAATCAGGCTGTGGTTAATTAGTTTCTCCTGATGGCTGGCCTATTTAAGAACAGAGTGTCGTGGCACATTTCAAAATGGTTCCTTTTCCCCTCCATCTGCCAGGAGTAGGAGAGAACTTTTCTCCGATATTTATTGTGGGAATCTTCGGCAAACTTTTGGACATAGTGCTCATAATATTGCTGGCTTCTTTCCTATAACTGAGTCCCCCTAGAGTTTTTAACTCAGACTCAGCACTGAGACTCCAGCAATTCATTACACTTCAGGTTTTCCTAACCTAGCACTGGTTCCTGCAGTGTTTCTACTTGTGGGCGTCTGCTCAGGTAAGCTGTGAGTCCCAGTCTTTACTTTGCCCTCAAAACATCAGATACTCTCTAATTATGTTTTTTGTTTATTTTCTGTAGTCAAAAACCATAAAACTGTGTGACTATTTACTTCTTTAAGACATACAGTAGATTGGATGCTAATGCTATGCTAAAATCCTTTAAGTGGGTCAGAATATCTATATCACGTTATCTCTAATACAGTCAAGGCTTGAGAATAATTTGAAGATTTATACTAGGTTTTATGAATTAAGGATTGGCTAGCCTGCAAAATGTTAAGTAACAGCCAACAATTTGTAGACGTTATAATCCTTATTAATCTCAGTGTAATGGTCAATATCTTTTTCTGGTTCAACAAATTATTCCACATATGCCTAAAAAAAAAAAAAAAAAGATCCTAGCTTTTAATTTCTAGATAAAAATGGTCAGTATTTTAAAAAAATATTTTATTTATTTATTTGCAGAGAGAGACAGAGAGGGAAAACAAGTAGGGGGAGTGGGAGAGGGGGAAGGAGGGGACCCAATGCAGGGCTTGATCCTAGGGCCTGGGATCATGACCTGAGCCAAAGGCAGACACTTAATGACCAAGCCACCCAGGCACCCCAAAATGGTCAGTATTCTTACATAGTTCATGACTCATAAAATACTTGGTAAACTAGAAACTTTGGGGGGAAAAGCATTAACTATTTCAGAGCAATGAGTTGTATTTTAGTGATCAACTGCCTTAGGACAAAAACCTAACCAAGAGTTTCCTTTTGAATTTCTCTTTTATAACAGGCAGAGTCAAAGAGGAGAAATTTGGGTCCTTCATTTAAACCTATAAGGAACAGATCTAAGTAATAAAAATAATAAATACAGTTGGTGGTTCTGCATTTGAAACAATTTTACTTTTAAAAATAGTTGTTTTCAGGAGTGCTTGGGTGGCTCAGCTTTGTTGGGCATTGGATTCTTGATTTCTCTTCAGGTCACAAGATGGAGCCCGGTATGGGGCCCTGTGCTGGGCAGGGAGCCTGCTTGGGATTCACTTTTCCTCTCCCTGTCTCCCTTCTCCCCTGCCCCTCCTTTCACCCCTCTCACCCTCTCTGGCTAGTGCACATTTTTTTTTCTCTCTCTCTTACTAAACTTTTATAAAAAATCAAATTCATGACTTAGTTCTTTATTTAGCAGAATGTTGTTTGGACCACCCTGTTTCATGTAAATTGACACTGTTGCATTATACATAGGTTGTATTATTTGGTCTTCCCCTGAAGTTATTGGAAGAACATTAATAGACTTTAAATCAGTATATCAAATAGCTACAATTATTATTATTAACAAATACCTCTTCTAGACTGATAAATATAAGGGAATATAGCATAGTTCATGCTATAAAGTACTTACAGTACAATATAAGTAGAAAGATGTTTATATCAAGCACACCTGTTTTTCTTAATTGGTTTCTTTCATTTTGGCTTAAGAATAATACAGTAAAAAGAGGGTGATTTGATCAAAGATTGATAATCAGTTTCAGAGGTTATTTATTTACCGACATCCCTATATCCCAATTTCTGTATCTGTAAAATCCAAGTGAGTATAACTTTAGGTTGTTTGCTGCATCACTGTAGACTTGAGCAGATAATCAATTAAGAGAGATTAAGGAACTGAGAACATGATTTAAAATCTTTCCATATATTTCATACCTTCCCCAGCACATACCAAAGATGGATTATGGTTAGAATTCTACGTAAAATGTATTGAATGTACAGCCTTTGCTGCAAAACTAAAATGGTTGATTGCATTTTATTTCACTCAAGATTGTGTTATTCAGTGTGTTTCTCTATAATAAAATAGGAAGAGTAGGACACGAGGGTTTTAAAAATATTGGTTTGGAGGAAAACAAATTAAAGTGTCTAAAAGGAGATTTTTGAGGATTGGGCATAACTGAGTAGTAAACCATTCAGAAACTATAGTGATGGCCATGAAAGTTTTTTCCTCAGTAGAAGACATTTTTATAGCATTTTAAAATACAAAAACAAAATACTAAAACTCAAGTAATCAAATGTTGGAAGGTACAATATTTAGGCACTCATAATTAAGTGCCTGTGAAGGTTTTATTCTCCCCATCTGTCAGAGGGTTCGTGCTGTCTCAGTAAACACTTTCAAATACCCGAATTTCCCAGCTGTCAAAAACAGCTCTCAGAATGATCTCATGTGAGGTTTTACAACTGGTGTAACCATTTAGGGTTAATTAGTTTAAAAATTTCTCTTAAAAATTAAAAGCCTTCAAACTATTTAATCATATTATAGCCTATACTTTAGTCACTAATTGGCATTATAGCATTTTTCTCTTTGGGAAATAATTTTCAATCCGTTTTTGTTCTTAAACACCATCTCATTTATTTCTCATTTCAATCCTCTGAGGTGTAGGTACTAGTAATTTCCTGTTTTTAATGAGGAGCCCAAGATTTAGAGAGGTGAAATAAATCCTTCAAGGTCACGTAGATAGCAAGTGGGGGAGGGAGAATTGAGTTGGTTAAATTAAAGATAGCCCTTGGACAAAGGCTGACAATTTAAAACATTTGGATGTATTACATTTCTCCAGAGTTGATAAGGCAATAGAAATCACTAGGTTTTATGTTGTATTTCTTTTTAATTGAAAAACTGACCAGTATTGTGAAGATTGCAAATTCACATGTGCCAACCCAGTAAGATATTTCTACATAAGTGTGATGTGGTGTCTATCTGGAGGTATATTTTCCTGTATATTTGGATGGAGGGTAGGATAAAAGTGAAAACTGGATCGAGATTGAGCTTGCATTACACTTCATCATAATCCATTGTGTCTTATAAATTTACTGTGACTTAACTTGTTGTTGGAAAAAACAGTATATTCTTTGTTTCCCTGTTGTTGAACAAATATAGTCCTATGGCAAGAAAAAAGTTGGTCTGTCTTCTATGTAAGGTGTGAGCATCCAGTTTCCTATGAACTGAGAACATATTTTTTCATAGGCTATAATTGGTTAATGTCAAGATTTTATTCTGACTCAAATCATGTGCAGTCAAGAAAGAAATCTTTAAATTTATTTTTATAAGTTAAACACTAGCTTTTATTCTATAGTTAACTCTTTTAAATTTGTTGACATTGTTAATGTTTGACTTTTTACTGATAAGAAATGGCAAATTCATATGATTTTATCTAATATAAATGAGAACAGGAAACTAAACTGAGTGTTAGCTGAGTGTTAACAAAACATTGAAGAAAGGAAGTAAAAAAGAAAGCCAAAGATTCCGTGAATAATTTGGAACCAACAATGGCTTATATGAAAAACAAAATCATTTTTTGTTGTTGTTGTCGGTTTTTAAAATGTACCTTAGTTTTAGAGGAATTTTAGGTTTGCAGAAAATTCCTGTAGACCCCTGTAGATCCCCCCCACCATAAATATCACTCACCAGAGTAGTATATTTGTTACAATTGATGAAACTACATCATTACCATCCCCAAATCCATAGTGTACGTTAGGGATAAATCTTGGTGTGATACATTCTGTGGGTTTGGACAAATGTATGATGACGTGTATCCACTATTATAGTATCATTGAGAGTAGTTTCATTACCTTAAAAATCCTCTGTGTTCATTCCTGCTACCGCCAGGATCCGTGACAAACTATTCTTTTTACTGCCTTCATAGTTTTGCCTTTTTCGGAAAGTCCTACAGTTGAAATAAAAAGCTTAGCCTTTCAGACTGTCTTCCTTCATTTAGTAGGATGCCTTGAAGGCTCCTTCATGACTTTTAGTGGTTTGGTAGCTCATTTATATTTTGTACTGAATAATATCCCACGGCCTGGATGTGCCGCAGTTTACTGTTTTACCTACTGAAGCACGTGAGGGTGGCCTCCAGTTTTGGCAATGATGAATACAGCTGCTATCATAATTGGTGTACAGGTTTTTGTGTCGACCTGTTTTCACCTCATTTGGGTAAGGACCAAGGAGTATGATTGCTGGATTATTTGGCAAGAGTATGTTTACTTTTGTAAGAAGTTGCAAACCGTCTTCCAAAGCAACTGAAGCATTTTGTATTCCCACCAATGATCAATGAGTTTCTTTTGCTGCACATCCTTGCTAGTATTTGGTGTTGTCAGTGTTTTGGACTTTCACCATTCTAACAGAGCTTTAGTGGTGTCTCATTTTTGTTTTAATTTTTAAGTCCCTAATAACATGAGTTTGAACATCTTCTTATTTGCTTATTTCCTCTCTGTTTTGTTTGTTGTTTTTTTGGGTGGGGGGTTTGGTGAGGTGGCTCTTTAGATCCTTTGCCCATTTTTTAACTGCATTGCTAGGTTTCATATTGCTGAATTTTTAGAGTTCTTCATATATTTTGAATAACTGTCTTCATCATTTATGTCTTTTGCAAATATTTTCTTCTGGTCTGTGGTTTTTCTTATTTTCTTGACCGTATCTTTCAGAGAGAAGACATTTTTTGTTTTAATGAAGTCTTGTTTATCAGTTATTTTTTCATAGATTATGTCTTTGTTGCATCTAAGAAGTTACAGCTATGACCAAAGTCATCTAGATTTTCTCTTTTATTGTCTTCTAGGACTTTTTTGTATTGAAATATAATCAGAATACAGTGTTTTATTAGTTTCAGGTGTGCAACATACCTGAATTCAACAATTTCATAGATTACTCAGTGCCCCCCACAATATGTGTAGTCCCAATCATACAGTATTACAATATTACTGACTGTATTCCCTCCACTGTACTTTAAAAAATTTCTATGACTTATTTATTTTATATTATTTTACTTTATAACTGGAACTTTTGTACCTCCTAATCCCCTTTCTCTATTTCACCTACCCTCTACCCACCTGTCTTCTGGGAACCGCCACTTTGTTCTTTGTATGTAAGAGACTAATTATTTGGGTTTTTTGTCTTTTTCTGTCTTATTTCCCTTAACATAATACCCTCTAGGTCCATCTTGTTATTACAAATAGCGAGTTCTCATTCCTTTTTTATGGTTGAGTAATATTCCATTATATATTTGTGTGGGTTTTTTTAGTTTGTTTTGTGTTTGCTCTCATTTTTCTTCCCATGACTGATTCCATAACTGGAAACCTGTATTGTCCTCTCCCCTTTATTCATTTTGCCTAACTTACTCCCTCCTGGCAGCCAACAGTTTATTATCCTTTTTTTTTTTTTTTTTTTTATTTGACAGAGAGGGAGCACAACAGGGGGAGGAGCAGGCAGAGGGAGAGGGAGAAGCAGACTCCTGCTGAGCAGGGAGCCCAATGTGGGGCTGGATCTCTGGACCCTGGGATCAGGACCTGGGCCACAGACAGCCATTTAACTCACTGAGCCACCCAGGTACCCCAGTAGTTTATTATTCTTTTATAGTTTTGACTCTACTTTTTATTTATTTTTAAAGATTCCATTAATTAGTGGAATTATACAGTATTTGTTTTTCTCAGTTTGACTTATTTTTCTTAGCCTAATACCCTTTAGGTCCATCCACAAGGTCTCAAATGGCAGGATTTCATCTTTTATTATGGCTGGATAATATTCCTCTGTGTGTATGTGTGTGTGTGTGTGTGTGTGTGTGTGTGTGTGTGTTCACCACACTTGCCTTATCCATTCATCTACTAACGGACATTTAGGCTACTTCCATGTCTTGGCTATTATAAATAATGCTATAATTTATAAATGATGCTGTAATAAATCTTTTAGAGTTAGTGTTTCTATTTTCCTTGGTTAAGTAGCCAGTAGGGGAATTTCTGGATCATTTGGTATTTCTATTTTTAATTTTTTAAGTAAACACCATACTGTTTTCTGCAGTGGCTGTACCAATTTACATCCCCACTAATGGCATATGAGTGTTCCTTTTTCTCCACATCCTTGCCATGATTGTTTATTGTCTTCTTGATTTGAGTCATTCTACTAGGTGTGAGGTGGCACCATATTGCGGTTTTGATTTGTATTTCCCTAATGAATGATATTTAGCATCTTTTCTTGTGTCTCTTGGCCACTTGTATGTCTTCTTTGGATAAGTATCTATTTAGGTTTTCTGCCCATCTTTAATTGGATTTCCATTTTTGGGAGTGTTGACTTTTAGAAGTCCTTTACATACTTCAGATACCAACCATTGATCAGATGTGCCCTTTGTAAAATATCTTCTCCCATTCAGTAGATTGCTTTTTAGTTTTATTGATTGTTGCCTTCACCATGCAGTAAGTTTTTATTTTGATGAAGTCCCAGTAGTTTATTTTTTGATTTGGTGTCCCTTGCCTAAGGAGACCTATCTCTAGAAAAATGTTACTATGGCCAATGTGACAGTAACTATAGTTTGTGTTCTCTTCTAGTATTTCTATGGTTTTGGGTCTCACATTTAGGTTTGTACTCCATTTTAAGTTTATTTTTGTGTATGGTGTTAGAAAGCAATACAGTTTTGTTCTTTTACATATAGCTGTCTAGTTTTCTCAGCACCATTTACTGAAGAGATTGTTTATTCCCCATTGTGTATTCTTGCCTCCTTTGTCATAGATTAATTGACCATATAAATGCAGATTTATTTCTGGGTTCTCTATCCTGTTTCACTGATCTATGTGTCTTTTTTTGTGCCAGTACCATACTGTTTTGATGAATACAGTTTGGTAGTGTTCTTGAAATCTGGAATTTCTATCTCTAGCTTTGTTCTTTTCCAAGATTGCTTTGCCTATTCAGGGTCTTCTGTGGTTTCAAATAGGTTTTTGGATTATTCTAATTTTGAGAAAAATGCTACTGATATTTTCAAAGGGATTGCATTGAATCTATAGGTTGCTTTGAGTAATATGGACATTTTGGCCGTATTAATTCTCCAATTCTTGAGCATGTAATAACTTTCCATTTGTTTGTGTCATCCTCAGTTTCTTCATGAGTATTTTATAGTTTTAAGAGTACAGGTCATTTACCTCTTTAGTTAGGTTTATTCCTAGGTATTTGGGGGAGGATGTCCATCATAAATGGTATTTTTAAAAATTTCTTTTTCTGTGATGTTGTTAGTGTATAGAAATGCTGCCTATTTCTGGGTAATACTTATAGAGCTTCTTGGTAGAGTCCTTAAGATTACTATATTTAGTATCACATCTGCAAACAGTGCAAGTGTAACTTCTTCTCTACCAATACGGATGCCTCTTATTTATTTTTCTTGTTTGATTGCTACTGCATACCGTATCTTCCTTATGCATTTATCTGTTGATGGACACTTGGACTGCTGCCATATCTTGGCTCTTATAAATCATGCTGCAATAAACATAGGGGTGCATGCATCTTTTTGAGTTAATGTTTTTGTTTTCTTTGGGTAAATAACCATTAGTAGAATTACTGGATCATACAGTATTTCCATTTTTAATTTTTTGAGGACTCACCATACTGTTTTTCACAGTGATTGCACCAACTCACAGTCCTAGCAGCAGTGTATAAGGGTTCCCTTTTCTTTATGTTCTTGCCAACAATTGTTATTTTTGTCTCTTTTTGATTCTAGCCATTCTGATTGATGTGGGCTGTTATCTCGTTGTGGTTTTAATTTGTATTTCTCTGATGATTAGTGATGTTGAACATCTTTTCATGTGTTTGTTGGCCATTTGTAGGTCTTCAGAAAAAATGTCTATTTGGATCTTCTGCCCATTTTTGGAAAAATGTCTGTTTAGATCCTCTGCCCATTTTTTTTCTGGAATGTTTTCTCATTGTTGAGTTTTAAGTTTCTTTATAAATTATTATCTCCTTATTGGATGTATCATTTGCAAATAACTTCTCCCAATTAATAGGTTATCCTCTTTCATTTCACTGATGCTTTCTTTGCTGTGCAAAAGCTTTCTATTTTGGTATATTCATTGTAGTTTATTTTTGTTTCCCTTGGGTGAGGGGACATTTTCATAAGTATGTTGCTAAGGGCAGTCTCTAAGAGAGGTACTACCTATGTTTTCTTCTGAAAATTTTATGGCTTCAGGTCTCTAATCCATTTTGAGTTTATTTTTTGTATATTGTGTGAATTGTCCACTTTCATTCTGTCCAGTTTTCTCAGCACCATTTATCAAAGATTGTATTTTCCCCATTGTATATTCTAGCCTCCAATGTCCTAGATTAATTGACCATGTAAGTGCAGTTTTATTTTTGTACTTTCTGTCCTGTTTCATTGATCTGTCTGTCTTTGTGCCAGTATTTTACTGTTTGGATTACTACAACTTTGTAGTATATCACAAATCTGGAGTTGTGATAATTTTAGCTTTGTTCTTCTTTCTTAAGATTGCTTTGGCTATTCAAGATCTTTTATGGTTTCATACAAATTTTAGGATTATTTCTTCAAGTTTTGTGTGAAATGCTGTTGGTATTTTATAGAGATTGCATTCAATCTAAGGACTGCTTTGGGAAGTATGGATATTTTAACAATATTCTTCAGTCCAGGACTATAATGTAATTTTCCATGTATCTGTGTCATCTTCAATTTCTTCCATCAGTGTCTACTTTTCAGAGTATAGATTTTTCACCTTCCTGTTAAAATATATTCCTATTTTTTGGTACAATTGTAAATGGAAATGTTTTCTTAATTTATTTCTATTACTTGATTATTTTAGTGTATAAATAGGCATTTGATTTCTGTATATCAGTTTTTATCCTGCAAATTCACTGAATTGATTTATCAGTTCTAATACTTTTTTTAGTGGGGTCTTTTGGGTTTTCTATATATAGTATCAGGGAAGTTGCAAATAGTGATAGTTTTACTTCCTCCTTACCAATTTGGATAGATTTTATTTCTTTTCCTTATTCAATTTCTGCAACTAGGACTTCTAGTACTATGTCGAGTAACAGTGGTGAGAGTGAGTGTCCTTGTTTTGCTTCTGATCGTAGAAGAGAAGGTTTCAGTTTTGGGGTATGATGTTAGCTGTGGGTTTTCATATATGGCCTTTATTATGTTGAGGTATGTTCCCTGTAAACCCACTTAGTTGAGAATTTTTATTATGAGTGAATGTTATATTTTCTCAAATGATTTTTCTGCATCTATTGGCAATGATCCCGGTATTTATCCTTCATTTTGCTAATGTGATGTATTTATTGTATTGACATTGAACCACTCCTGAATAAATAAATTCCACTTGATCATGGTGAATGATTCTTTCGATGCATTGTTGAATTCAGTTTGATAATATTTTGTTGAGGATTTTTTTCAGCTCTGTTCATAAGAATTATTGGCTTGTAGTTTTCTTTAGTGTCTTTAGCTTTGGTATCAGGGTAATTAATGCTGATCTTATAGAATGAATTTGGAAGTTTTTCTTCCTCCTTTATTTTTTGGGATAGTTTGAGAAGAATAGGTATTAACTCTTTAAATGTTGGGTAGAATCCACTTGTGACTTGTTTTGTGGCCTAACAAGTGATCTATCTTGGAGAATGTTCTATGTGCACTTGAATGTGTATTCTGCTTTTGGAGGGAATGTTCTGTATATATCTGTAAAATCCATCTAGTTTAATGTATCACTCAAAGCACTGTTTTCTTTTTTATTTCTGTGTGGATGATTTATCCATTGTGGTAAAAAGGATGTTAGAGTTCCTACTATTACTGGATTACTGTCAATTTCTCCCTTTATGTCTGAATATTTGTCTTATGTATATACGTACTCTTCTTTTGGGTGCATAGGTAATTATAAATGTTATATCCTCTTGTTGAATTGATCACTTTATCATATATTGCCCTTCTTTGTTTTTTGTTATAGTCTTTGTTTTGAAGTCTATTTTGTGTGATACAAATATCGCTACCTCAGTTCTTTTCTTTTTCTTTCTTTCTTTCTCTTTTTTTTTTTTGCTTTGATTTGCATTGTATTTTTTTCCATCCCTTTACTTTCAACCATATGTGTCTTTAGGTTTGAAGTGAATGTCTTGTAGGTAGCATACAGATAGGTCTTTTGTTTGTTATTCAGTCACTGTATTTTTTTATTAGCACATTTAATACATTTACAGTTAAAGGAATTATTGATAGGTATGTACTTAATACCATTTTCTTAGTTGTTTCCTGGTTGTTTTTTGTAGTTCTTCTGTGTTCCTTTCTTCTGTTGCTTTCTTTCCTTTTGTTTTGATGGCTTCCTTTAGTGTTATGCTTGGATTCCTTTCTCTTTGTTTTTGGGGCACCTGTTACAGATTTTTGACTGGTGGTTACCATCAGGTTCATCTATAATGTTCTATGTGTTAGCATCTATTAAATTGGTGATTGCTTAAAGTTTGAACAGATTCTAAAAGCACTACATTTTTACTTCCTCCTACAAGTTTAATGTATGTTTTATCATTTTGTACATCTTTTCTGGGTGTGTATCCTTTAATTTTTGTAGCATAATTGACTTTACTAATTTGGTGTTTTATCCTCTTTTATAAGGGATCAATCTACTACCTTTACTGTATGTTTGCTTTTACCTGTGAAATTTTTCTTTTAAAATTCAGATTAAAGCCCCTTTTCCACTCAAGGAGATCCCTGTAATATTTCTTATAATACTGGCTTAGTGGTTATGAATTCCTTTAACTTATGTTTGTTTTGGAAGCTTTTTATCTTTCTTTCTTTTTTGAATGGTAACCTTTCTGGGTAGACTATTCTTCATTGAAGGTTTTTCTTGAATATATTATACCACTCTCTTCTGGCCTGCCAAGTTTCTGCTGAAAAATCAGCTGATAACGTTATGATGTTTTCCTTGTGTGTAACCCTTTTGTCTTGCTGCTTTTAAAATCTTTATCATTACTTTTGCTATTTTAATTATGTGTCTTGGTGTGTACCTTCTTAGGTTAATCTTATTAAGATCTGCTTGCTTTCTGGACCTGAATGTCTCTTTTCTTCTCTATATTAGAGAAATTTTCAGCCATTATTTCTTTAAGTATGTGTTCTGCCCTCTTCTCTTTCTTTTGGGATTCCTATAATGTGAATATTGTTGTCCTTAATGTTGTTGAGCTTCCTTAAACCATTCTCCTTTTTTATTCATTCTTTTTGCTGTTTAGCATGCTTTCCATTACCCTGTTTCCCATATCACTGATCCATTCTTTTTCATTCTCTGAACTGTTGATCTCAAAGTTTTTTAGTTTGTTTTATTTTTAGGTTCATGCACCACTTTGAATTAAAGTATGTGAAGTATATAATGTTTGTGTATAATTTTTTAAAATTTTGCATGTAGATGTCTAATTGTTCCAGCACCATTTGTTGAAAAATCTCTGTTTTCTCTATCGTATTGCCTTACTCCTTTGCCAGAGATCAGTTGACTGTATTTATTAAAGTCTATTTCTGGACTCAGTCTGTTCAATTGACCTATTTATTCTTTCACCAATACCAGGATGTCTTGACTACTGTAGCTCTAGAGTAAATATTGAGTTCAGGGAGTTTAAGTCCATTGACTTTGTTCTTCTTCAATATTGAATCGTCTTTCTGGGTTGTTTGCCTTTCAATATAAACTTTAAATTAGCATGTTGATATTCATGAAATAACTTGGGATTTTGATTGGGACTGCACTGAATTTGATCAAATTGGGAAAGCTGACTTTTTGACAATATTGAATCTTAGCAAGGAGGATGGAATATCTCCTTTATTCAGTCTTTCCTATTTTTTTTTTTTAGTTTTGTGTTTTTCCCTATATAAATCTTAAACATATTGTTAGATTTGTACTTAAGTATTTCATTTGAGTGTGAATATAAATGATATTGTGATTTTAATTTTGAATTCCACCTGTTCATTACTTGTATGTAGAAACAAAGGACTTTTATATATTAACCTTGTAATCTACAGTCTTGCTATAATCATTAATTAGTTCCAGGAGTTTTTTGGTTGATTCTTCACAACTTTCTATGTATATAGTCATTTCATCTATAAAGAGATTGTTTTCTTTCTACTTTCCCAGTGAGTTTACATTTTATTTTTTTTCTTGCCTCATTGCATTAGTTAGGAACTCCACTGTGATACTGAAAATATGGGATGAGAGGGAATATCTTAGTCTTATTCCTGATCTTATCAGAAGAGCATCTAGCTTTTCACCGTTTGACTATGATGATATATGCTATAGGTTTTTTAGTAGATGTCCTTTATCAGGTTGAAAAAGGATCCCTTTGTTCTTAATGTGCTGAAAGTTTTATCATGAATAAGTGATGAATTTTTTCAAATGATTTTTCTACATCCATTCATTATAATAGATATATATGATTGTTCAGTTGGTCTGTTCATGTGATGGATTACCTTAATTGTGAATATTGAACCCACCTTGCATATCTAAGATAAGTCCAGCTTGGCCATGGTTTATAATTACTTTTATACGTTGTTAGATTTATTTTGGTAATATCTTGTTGAGTGTTTTTATATCTGATTATGAGTTACTGATTTATAGTTTTGTCTTTTTTTTTAAGTTTGTATTTAAACTCCAGTTAGTTAACATATAGTGTAATATTAGTTTTAGGTGCACAATATGGCTATTCAACACTTTATCATCTAGTGCTTATCACATAAGTGCATTCCTTAATCCCCATCACCAATTTACCCTATCTCCTTTCCTACTTCCCTTCTGTTAATTGGAGAAATGGGAACTCTCTTGCCCTGTTGGTGGGAATGCAAACTGGAGCAGTCACTCTGCTGTGGAGGTTTCTCAGAAAGTTAAAAGTAGAATTGCCCTACAATCTAGCAATTACTCTGTTACCCAAAGAATACAAAAATACTAAATACTAATCAAAGGGATACATGCATGCCAATGTTTATAGCAGCATTATCTACAACAGCCAAATTATGGAAACAGCCCAAGTGCCACTGATTAATGAATGGATAAAGAAGATGTGAATATATATATATATGTATGTGTGTGTGTGTGTGTCCATACACACACACACACACACACACACACATATATATATATTAGGCATATTATATATATATATATTCAGCCATACAAAAGAATGAAATTTTGCCATTTGTAGTGACATGGATGGAACTGGAGAGTATTATGATAAGTGTAGTTTTGTCATTAAAATTTTGTTGTTGGGGCGCCTGGGTGGCTCAGTGGGTTAAAGCCTCTGCTTTCGGCTCAGGTCATGATCCCAGGGTCCTGGGATCGAGCCCCACATCGGGCTCTCTGCTCAGCGGGGAGCCTGCTTCCACTTCTCCCTCTGCCTGCCTCTCTGCCTACTTGTGATCTCTGTCTGTCAAATAAATAAATAAAATATTTTAAAAAAATTTTGTTGTTGTTTAATTTTTATTAAGTAGACTCCATATCCATTATGAAGCTTGAACTCATGATCCCAAGATCAAAAGTTACATACTCTACCAACCAAGCCATCCAGGCACTCTAGTTTTGTCATTTCTTTTTAAATCTAGCTTTAGTATTAGGATAATGTTGACCTCATAAAATGAGTTAGGGAATATTTCCGGTCTTCCTTAGTCTGGAAGTGATTATAGCGATACAATTTATTCCTTAAATGTTTGATAGAATTTACCAGTGAACAGGTCTGGTCATCATGTTTTCTGTTTTGGAAAGTTATTAGTGATTCAATTTTTAAAATAGAAATAGTTTATTGAAATTTTCTACTACTTCTTGTGTGAGTTTCAACAGATCATTTCTTTGAAGAAATTAGTCCATTTCATCTTGGTTATTGAAAACTGTGGCCATAAAATGGTCCTTTAGAATTGTTGTTTTTGTAGTATTTCTTAATTATCCTTTATTGATAATGGATGCCCATGGGCTCTGTAGCGATTTTTTTTGCTTCATTCATATTAGTGACTTGTGTCTTTTCTCCTTTTTTTACTTTATTAACTTGACTAGAGGCTTACACATTTTACTAATCTTTTCAGAGAACCAGCTTTTGGCTTCATTGGTTTTTCTATTCTCGTGTTTTCAACATCATTGCTTTCTGCTCTAATTTTTCTTTCTTCTGATTAGTTTGGATATAATTTGCTTTTCCATTTTAAGTTTTCTTCAGGTGGAAGCTTAGGTTATTGACTTTAGATCTTTGTTCTTTTCTCATATATATAGTCAATGCAATAAATATAGTCTATATGCCTTTTTGCTGCATCACACTAATTTGGCTAAATTGTATTCTTCCTTTCATTTAGTTCAAAGTATTTTTAATTTATTTTGAAATTTCTTCTTTGACCCATGTGCTCTTTATAAATGTGTTTTTAATCTCCAAGTATCTTTTAGCTATTTTTTAGGTATTTTAGGTATTTTTTAGCTATCTTTCTGTTGACTTCTAGTTTTATTCCTTTGTGATCTGAGAACATAGCCTGTATTTTTATCCTTTTACATTCAAGATACTTTTTATGGCCTAGAATGTGGTCTGTTACACTTGATTTTTATTTTGTCTCAGAAATCATCTGTCTATGCTTATGTTGTCTATCTCTTCCTGCATGTTGTCTAGTTTTTACATTACAGTCCTTAGTATATTATGCATAGTTGTTGTAAACTTAAGGTGTGATTAAACACTCCTGGCATATTTGGGTCTGGTTATAATACTTACTTTGTCTTTTTAAATTGTTTTTTAATCTGTTATTATGACTTATAATTTTTAATTGAAATCTGGCCTTGTACTAGGTTAAAGAAACTGTAGTAAATAGGTCTTTAATAATGGTAAAGTGTCTGAAAATGTACTATAATCTTATGATTATGTCTCAGTAATTTAGTAGACCTATGTCCCTCTGCTGTGAACTCCACGAATGCTTCTCAGGTTTTGTTTCTTTTTTTCCTTTTTCCCTCCTTTAAATAGTATTGGATGGCTTGGCGGGGGGATGGGAGTGGGGATGGTGTGCATTACATTTGGGTATTTCCTCTCAGAGTAGGGTATTTTTCTTCCCCCAGGTAAACTAGGCCCTGATAAAACCCCAGTAGTTTAGGCTTTGATAAAACAGTTTCTCTTGAGACTAGGACTTGTGAAGAAGATCTGAATTCTCTGGCTTATTTGAAAATACTAGCTTCTCCTTCTCCCTGGAAACCTCAGGTTTTGTTTTGTTTTGTTTCCTCTGATCTTCACTGTAATAACCTGATAGAGCTCCTGGAAGAATAAATGTAAATTAAGGAGTACCCCCTCACTCCAACTGCCATGACTTGGTCCCTCTAGAGTTTTTATCTCTCAGATTTGTCTACTTTCAGAATTTGATCTGTTACAGTCAAAATTTTCCTACACTAATACCAGTTCCTGTGGAGGTGAGTTTCTGCTCCAGTAAATCATGATTCTTTCTACCTACCTGTTTGTCTTTCTGTTTTGGGGGTAGTGTTTGGCTTGTGACCTCACCTCTGTGACAGATAAAAGAAAAATTGCTGATTTTTTGTGTGTGTGTGTGTTCAATTTTTTTTGTTAGCTTCTTACATGCTGGACCAACAACCACCAGAAACCTTTTTATTTGACCATACAATAGTTGTTGAAATCTTTGAGGTATATATAATAAAACTGCTTCATGAACAGGCAGCTTAAGAAATAATATCTAATTTAAACACTGATTATTTAATTGTATTATGAACCCATCTTTCATTTTTCATGATTCTAAAATCTAAAAGGCTCTCAAAAATAAATATTTACATAAATTTGTGACAAACATTTTAGCAAAATTTGATCTGATTTGTCATGAAGCTACTTATGGTCTCCATCTATTTCTGTATATTTATGTTTTCTAGAGAAATATTAATATATTTTATAGTATTCTTAGATATTTCAAACTATGTTTATGCACCATACTATATGTATATAAAAAGTTCTAAGTCTGAAACCTATCTAGAACCAAATGTTTCCAATAAAAGATTATGAACCTGTAATAATATTCTTAGTCTCAGATTTCAAGACCTTTCTTTAATTGATGGTATGTTGTATAATAGATGTATGTTTAATAGATGTATGTTGTGTAATTAACTAGACATGGAGTCAAACAATATACTTAGGGCATTTATTTATTTTTAAGATTTTATTTATTTATTTATTTATATATTTTTTTGAAGATTTATTTATTTATTTGACAGAGAGAGAGATCACAAGTTAGGCAGAGAGGCAGGCAGAGAGAGAGGAAGAAGCAGGCTCCCTGCTGAGCAGAGAGCCCGATGCAGGACTCCATCCCAGGACTCTGAGATCATGACCTGAGCCGAAGGCAGCGGCTTAACCCACTGAGCCACCCAGGCGCCCCTAAGATTTTATTTTTTATTTGTCAGAGAGAGAGCGAGCGAAAGCGAGCACAGGCAGACAGAGTGGAAGGCCGAGTCAGAGGGAGAAGCAGGCTGCCTGCGGAGCAAGGAGCCCGATGTGGGACTTGATCCCAGGATGCTGGGATCATGACCTGAGCCGAAGGCAGCTGCTTAACCAACTGAGCCACCCAGGCGTCCCTAGTTAGGGCATTTAAATAGATGGGTAAAGAAGGAGTACAAAATTTTATTTATAATTTTAAATGATAAGATTGTGTCTGGCATATTGTTTGAACATGCATAAATCTCAAATGCCAATAGGATAACTAACAGAAAAGTACTTATTTGTCATAGTATTTTTACCCTTTTATTCAGATTTTTGCATCTAAGGGGAAATATCAGATGGATTTTTGTTTTTAATTTTGTTCCAGAGACCTAAGAACAAGCATGCTTTAATGTCTTTTGAGTCTTGCTTTTCAGATTTTACATTTATAGTCTAAAAGTTCATATGTTTAACATATCAGAAAGCATTGCTCTATAATCAGCCATTTCCTACACACATACCTTTAAAAGTAAATATGAAAGGAAAATAGTCTAATCCTTCTGTAAACATTTAATTTAGATTTATAGTTTGGATTCTCTCTCTTTACTCACAATTAAAAACCAATATTGTCCAAGCAATAATCCACAAAGTTGTATTAAGCACTTGCTGTGTTCCTAGCACTAAGTATTTAAAGAACACATTTAAATTAATAATTAACAGATCCAGAATATCTTGGATACTTAATATATATCAATAACTAGTCCAGTCAGAATTTCTCAAGGAATTCTGTAAGTTCTGAAGGGAACTAATATCTTGTAGGAGGGACAGATAAGAAGAAACCATAGAGGGAAACAAAATATGAGAGACAATCTCCCAAAACAAACTGAGGGTTGCTGGAGGGGAGGGTGGTAGGAGGGATGGGGTAGCTGAGTGATGGACTCTGGGGAGGGTATGTGCTACGGTGAGTGCTGTGAATTGTGTAAGACTGATGAATCACAGACCTGTACCCTGAAACATACATGTTAATACATAATACATACATGTTAATTTTTTTAAAAATGGCCCCCAAAAAGTCCCCCAAATAAATAAATAAATAAATAAATACAACAAAAAAGAAAGAAAGAAAATAAAACATGGATTTAGCAGATAAATTTTCCTTACAGGAGAGAAAGAAAAATCTTCATTAAGGACCTGATTGAATACTACATGTCTAACATTTTTTTCCCTTGACACCCAATATCTCTTCATTGGCCAGAATCTGGTCATTTTTTATATCCTATTCTACCTTCTTAACATAACCCTACCTTTGTATATACTTGTATCATTCACTTTGATATATGCAATGGAGTGTCTAGTAAAGATAGATATAGTGGAATAAATATTAGTTTTAGAGTCAGAAAGTATGAGTGGCACATTACTAAGCTAGGCAAATACTGATGTGGGAGATATTGGCCGGCTACTCACGGATCCTTTTCTTTTTTTTTTTTTTTTTCTTCCTGGGCACGCACACACCTAAACAGCATTTCTAAGTATCCCTTGCCCCTGTAATTGAGTTCTGGGCAATGGTAAGAGAGTAGAGATGAAATGCACCATTTCCAGGACTGGCCCATAGTAATTTCCCAAACATGATCCTCCTTTTCTTCTCTACTGACTGACAGGACTCCTAAGTTCCTAGATCTCCACACATGGAAGAAACATAGGACCCTGAGGTACCACATGTGAAATCTCCACCAGTCACAGAAACCACTTTGGACCTGATTTGAATGAGAAATGAATTGTTTGGTCACTAAGATTTAGAGGGTTTGTTTTTTATAGCCACTAGCATTATGTATGTATGTGTGTGTGTATATATATAATATATATATTATATAAATATGTATATAATATATATAATTTTTTTTTTTTTTGTCATAGAGCAAGCGAGAGAGCAAGCACAGGCAGGCAGAGTGGCAGGCAGAGGCAGAGGGAGAAGCAGGCTCCCTGCGGAGCAAGGAGCCTGATGTGGGACTCGATCCCAGGATGCTGGAATCATGACCTGAGCAGAAGGCAGTCGCTTAACCAACTGAGCCACCCAGGCATCCCAGCATTATACTGACCAATACAGTTATGAGTATAAATTTAAGGACCGATTATGTCTGTCACATAGTATCAAAATAATCTCAAACCAGAAGTTACATCAGGTAAATCTTGGGTACTGTAACACACCACAAATGGGTAGACAGCATTGAAGCCAAATTGCAAGGGTTCAAATCACAACTCCACCATTCACTTTCATTTTTCTCACCGGTAAAACGAGCACAATAGTATTTACCTCATGGGGTCCTTGTGAGAATGAATTAATATGTATAATGTATTAAGTAGGTGGAACACAACTAACATTTATATTCTGATTATCATTGTCATTATTGATGGTCTTGCTGTTATTTACTAATAGACTTAAGTTAAAAAAAATGAAACCAGGTTAAATATGTAATCTACAAGTTAAAAGTTTATTTTTTTAATTTTTGTAAAGATTTTATTTATTTATTTGACAGACAAAGATTACAAGTAGGCAGAGAGGCAGGCAGAGTTTGGGGGGTGGGGAAAGCAGGCTCCCTGCTGAGCAGAGAGCCAGTTGTGGGGCTCCATCCCATGACCTTGGGATCATGACCTGAGCTGAAGACAGGCTCTAACCCACTGAGACACCCAGGCACCTTAAAAGTACTTTAATAATAGATATCAGGTTTGGAAATTCTACTTTTCAAACCTTCAGTTTTTAGTGTCTAAAGCCTAGGCTATGAAATTTTTACCAAATGAGGAAAATTGGTTCGTGGTTACCTCAAAACCCATGTGGGAGCCTGTTTAAGTTTCACCAGTGATTTTCAGAGACATAGGTAAAAAAAAATGAGCCAGATTAAGTTAATCTTGCAAAATAAACTAAGTTAAGCTTTGCTTGTATTACTGACCTGGTTTTGTCTGCTCCAAATCTTTAGGCCTTACTTATTTTTTATTTGAACACTATGAGGTTACCCCACCTAAAACACCCTCTATAAAACAATGAGGGAAAGAAGACATTTACCGTCAGTTGCTTCTGGGTGCACTTGAGTTACTGTAGCTATGCCAGCATAGGGAGAACTTCTGGGAATTCCCCTAACACCAACTGTCTTAACATTAATCCACAAGGTGTTTACAACCACAGATTTGGACATGTACTGTTGTTCTTGGTACCAGAACTATATGAGAAATGAAGACAGAAGAAACAAAGATTGAATTAGTTTAAATAGTTGAGCATTCTTCTAATCATCGCATATATTTAACAAAAGATTTGCTTCTTACTGAGAATTAGTAATAATTAAAGGTCTGTCCTTTGAAAAATGCACTCAATAAGCCTACTATATATATATACATATATATGTATATATATATATATATATATATATATATATATATATAATGGGAATCCCATTAGAATTCTTTTGTACGACATAAATCTATAGCAGATCTGAGAAGAGCTAATGCATCCATAGGCAAAGGTACTTGGATGCATCTCACTTATCAAATTGGACCTTAGCATACTGCTACAAGCATATAATCTGTCCAGATGTGACCTGGAAGTTCCAGAAGAAATGGTATAAAAAAAGAAAGAAAAAGAAATGGCATGGAAATTTGTCATTGACAAGCTGAAATAGCTTGAAGAGATATGTTTTCCCATAACAAAACTCTATATGGATTCATCAAGACCTTCAATGCATATGGTAGGACAATGTGGTAATACAGTATATAGCTCAATATAGCATGGAAGTGACTTAATGAAGATGGTTTAATTGTAGATTAATTGTTATATATTCAGTATTCTTCATCATTCTGCAACTCCTATAAAGGAAAGGAAGTCTTCTATTAAAAAATCCAAAAGAGAGAGATTGGAAGGATCTCTAAAATGTCAACATGTCAAGAACTATTGTTAAAAAAGTTTGGTCAAGATTATAAAAATCAGAAAGCTTGACAAAAAATAAAGATAAAAATGGCAGAGGTAAAGATAATGAGATTCAAGACCCTTTCTAACAGGATGACATAATAAAGGGAAGATTAAAATAATAAAAACACAATTTGTTAGGGTAACAACACATAAATGTCAGCAGCAGTTTCATTTTGACTTTGATAAATACTGTGATATTTCATTATGGCATTGTAAGATGAATTGTTTCCATTCAATACAGTTTAATTTTTAAAAGGGTTCTTTTTTCTCTTAAATCTTGATCAAATATTATGTAAAGAGATTCAACAGTACTTTGACAAAAATAAATTCTTTACAAACACTTTATGGGAAAAAAAAGTGTCAAAGTGATAAGAGATGCTGATCAGTTTATTTGAAAACCAAAGGTCACATATACTATTTTGCTTGTAAATTGTTTTGAACAGAAAGCTTTTGTGTTTGGGGTCTGAGATTTATGAAATGGGTAAATAGCTTAAAAAAATTTTTTTTAAAATCTTAAATGCTATGAATATTTCATGGAGCTCATTATGGTAATGGTTATTTGGATTACACATGAAGAAAATAAAAATGCACTAGCTTCTCAAAGTGTGTTCCCCAGGTTTGCAGTGTTCTGAAGAGAATGTTTGTGTTCCTTCTGAAATTCTTGTGTTGAAATCAGAGCCTTCATTGTGATACTAAGAGGTAGGACTTGGGAGAGCTGATTAGGTCCTGCGTGTGGAGCTCTTGTGAATGGAACTAGTGCCCTTCTTAAAAACAAAACAAAACCCAGGGAATGTTTTTTTACTCCTTCTGCTATGTGAGAACCTAGGGAAAAGTTTACTGTCTCTGAACCAGGAAGCAGGCCTCATTAGACATCAAATCTGCTGGTGCCTTGATCTTGGACTTCCCAATGTCCAGCACTGTGAAAAATTAATGTTTGTTATTTAAGTCCGTCATATGTACTAGTTTCATTAAAGCAGCCCAAACAGAGTAACATTAGCTGTATCTCCAATATCTTGGTACATATTAGAAATTCTAATTTTGGGTGTCACTCTGTATAAGGTACAGCAATCTGATTTAACCATCTCTTGGGTTGATTGCTTTTTTTCTTTTAACTTGAAGCATAATTGATATAAATTAATATTTTCAAGTGTACAACACAGTGATTTGACAGTTCCATACATTATGAAATTTTCACCACAATATGTATAGTTATCATGTTACCATATGTTATTACAATATTATTGCTTACACTCCTTATGCTGTACTTTGCATCCCTGACTTACTCATTTTATAACTGTAAGTTTGTGCCTCATCCCTTTTACCTATTTTGCCTATCTCTCCACCTACTGCCTTCTGACAAAGACAAATTCTTTGAATTTAAATCTGTTTGGGATTTTTTTGTTTGTTTGTGTGTTCATTTGTTCTATTACATATATAAGTGAAATTGTATTTGTCTTTCTCAGCCCTATTTCACTTAGATAATACCTTCTAGATGCATCTGTGCCATAAGGAAAGACAAGATTTTATTTTTTATTATGGAGGGGTAATCTTCCATATTTATATATTTCATATATATTCTTCCATATATTCTTTCATATTTATATATTATTTATATATTTATATATGGAAGATTACCCCTCCATAATAAAAATTACAAAAAATATATAGGTATATACAGACAGACAGATACACACACACACACACACACACCCTACATCTTTTTGTCCTTTCATCTATTAGTGGATACTCAGATTGCTTCCATATCTTGGCTATTATAAATAATTCTGTGATAAATATAAGGGTGCAAAAATCTTTTTGAATTAGTGTATTCTTTTTTTTCATGAGTATCTTTACATAAAGATGTAAAGATTATAAAGATGTAAAGATTGGCCATCTGTGTTTCCTCCTTGGAAAAATGTCTATTCAGGTCCTCTTCCCACTTATAATAGAATTGTTTGTTTGGTGTTGAGTTGCATAAGTTCTTTATATACTTTGGATATTAACTCTTTATTGGACATATTATTTGCAAATACGTTCTTCAGTAGGCTGCCTTTTTGTTTTGTTGATAGTTTCTTTCAAAGTGAAAAAGCTTTTTAGTTTCATAATCTAAATTGTTTATTTTTGCTTTTGTTTTCCTTGCCTGAGGAAACATGCAGAAAATATTGCCAAGACCAATGTCTAAGAGTTTACTGCCTACATTTTCTTTTAGACTTTTTGAGGTTTCAGGTATTACATGAAAGAGCTGTGCAAATAAAACTGAGACACTGACAAAATATTTTGAAGCTGAAATAGATGGAAAGATATACCATGTTTATGGACTGGAAGAATATTGTTAAAATACCCATATCTCCCAAAGCAATCTAAAGGTTAGATGCAATCCCTATAAGATACCAATGGCATTTTTCACAGAACTAAAACAAATAATCCCAAAATTGTGTGGATCCATTAAAGACCCTGAAATAGCCAAAGAAATCTCGAGAAAGAACAAAGCTGGAAGTAACTCAATCTCAGATTTAAAATGATACTATGAAGCTAAAGTAAACAAAATAGTACAGGCTCAAAAATAGACACATAGTCACTTAAACAATAAAAGTACAATCTCTTATGGCAAATTTATGACAAAGTAAAAAGTAGATGACAGGGATATGACAGTCTCTTCAATATATGGTGCTGGGAAAACTGCACAGCTACATTAAAAAAAAAAAAAGAAACTTCATTTTCTTACACCAGATTTTTTATTTCATTAGTTAAATTTGTTCCAAAGTGTTTCTTTTTGATGTAATTGTAAATGGGATTGTTTTCATAATTTTTCTTTCTGAAAGTTCATTATTAGTGTTGTGGAAATGCAATAGATTGCTGTATATTAATTTTGTATCCTTTAGATTTACTGAATTCAATTACAGTACTATATCTAGGACTCCCACCATTAAGTTGAATAAAAGAGCTGAGAGTGGACATCTGTGCTTTGTTCCTGATCTTAGAGGAAAAGCTTTCAGCTTTTCACCACTGAGTGGGATATTGACTGTGAGGTTTTCATATATGGTCTTTATTATATTGATGAATGTTTCCTCCAAGTGTACTTTGTTGAGAATTTTTAGAATGAATGGATGCTGAATTTTGTCACATGTTTTTTCTGCATCTATTCAGATGATCTCACAATTTTTATCCTTTACTAATGTGGTGTATCACGTTGATTGCTTTGCAGATATTGAACCATTCTTTCATCCCTGGAATAAATCTCACTTGATCATTGGGAACAATCCTTTTAAAGTATCATAGAATTCAATTTGCTAATATTTTTTGAGGATTTTTGTATCTATGTACCTCAGGGTTATTGACCTATAACTATTTTTTCATAGTATATATCAGGTTTTGGTATCAGGGTATCCGCATAATGCTTGTTAGAAAGAATTTGGAAGCATTGCTTCCTCTTCTATTTCTGTGGAATAGTTTAAGAAAAGTCAGTATTTATTTTTTGCTTTTTTCATAGGATTTTTTTGGGTTGTAGTTTCAAGTTCTTATTTAAATTCCAATTAGTTAACATATAGGGTAATATTAGTTTTATAAGTAGAATTTAGTTATTTATCACTTACATGTGACACCCAGTGCTCATCACAAGTGCCCTCCTTAATACTCACCACCCATTTAAACCATCTATATCCCTTTCAGCAACCCTCAGTTTGTTCTCTTATAGTTAAGAGTCTATTGTATGGTTTGCTTTTTTCTCCCCCTTTTAAATTCCACATATGATAAAATCATATGGTATTTGTCTTTCTCTGACTTATTTCACTTAGCATAATGCACTCTAGCTCTATCCACATCATGGCAAATAGCAAGATTTCATTCTTTTTGACATCCAGGTAATATTCTATCTCGCACATATTCTCTCTCTCTCTTTTTAGTCCATTCTTCAGTTGATGGATGTTTGGGCTCTTTCCATAATTTGAGCATTGTTGATAATGGTGCTGTAAACATCAGGGTGCAGGTATTCCTTCAAGTCAGTATTTTTTTAACCCTTTGGGTAATAGGGTAGTTAGTTCTATGTTTAACTTTTGAGGAACTCCATAGTGTTTTCCAGAGCGGCTGAAGCAGTCTGCATTCCCATCAAGAGTATAAGAGGATTTCCTTTATCTTCATCCTTACAACCTCTGTTATTTCCTATTGTTAATTTTAGGTATTCTGACAGGTGTGGAGTTATATCTCATTGCATGTTTGATTTGTATTTCCCTAGTGTTGAGTGATGTCAAGCATCTTTCATGTGTCTGTCAATCTTCTGGCTGTCTTCTGTGGAAGAAAGTCTATTCATGCCTTCTGCATATTTTTTAACTGGATTTGGAATGTTTGATAAGTTCCTTATAGATTTTGGGTACTAACCCTTTATCAGATACATAATTTTCGAATATCTTCTCCCATTCCAAAGGTTGCATTTTAGTTGTGTCGATTGTTTTCTTTGCTGTGCAAAATCTTTTTATCTTAACAAAGTCCCAATCATTTATTTTCACTTTTGTTTCCCTTGCCTCAGAGGATGAATCTAGTAAAAAGTTGCTATGGCTGATGTTAAATAGGTTACTGCCTGTGTTCTCTAGAATTTTGATGGTTTCCTATCTCATATTTAGGTCTTTGATCTATTTTAAATAATTTTTGTATATGGTATAAGAAAATGGTCCAGTTTTGTTCTTTTGCCTGTTCCTGTCCAGTTTTCCCAGCACCATTTGTTGAAGGGACTTTCTTTTTTTCCATTGGATATTCTTTCCTGCATTGTTGAAGATTAGTTTACCATATAGTTGTGGGTCTATTTCTGGGATTCTATTTCTGGGATTTCTGTTCTGTTCTTTTGATCTACATGTTTATTTTTGTGTCAGTACCATACAGTCTTGATCACTACAGCTTTGTAATGTAACTTGAAGTCCAGGATTGTGATGCTTCCAGTTTTGCTTTTCTATTTCAAGATTGCTTTGGATTCAGGGTCTTTTGTAGTTTCATATACATAGTAGGCTTGTTTGTTCTAGCTCTGTGAAGAATGCTGGTGGGTTTTGATAGGAATTGCATTAAATGTGTAGAATGCTTTCAGTAGTATAGACATCTTAACATTATTTGTTTTTCCAGTTCATAAGCATGGATTTTTTTTTTTCATTTCTTTGTGTCATCTTAAATTTCTTTCCTACGTGTTCTATAGTTTTCAGAGCAATTTTACCTCTTTAGCTAGGTTTACTCCTAAGTATTGTATGGTTCTGGGTGCAATTGTAAATGGGATCAATTCCTTGATTTCTCCTTCTGCTGTTTCATTTTTGATGTATAGAAACACAACAGATTCTATATATTGATTTTGTATCCTACAACTTTATTGAAATTGTGTATCAATTCTAGCAATTTTTTGGTGGAATCTTTCAGTTTTTCTACAGAGAGTGTCATGTATTCAAGTAGTGAATGTTTGACTTCCTCCCTGCTGATTTGGATGCCTTTTATTTTATCATTTTTTTGTTCTGTTTTGTGATTGGTGAGACTAGGACTTCCAATACTACGTTAAATAGCAGTGATGAGAGTGGATGCCTTTCTTGTTCTTCACCATAGAGGAAAAGCTCTCAGTTTTTCCCCATTGAGGATTATAATAGCTGTGAGGGTTTTTTTTGTGAATGGACTTTATGATGTTGAGGTACATTGTTTTTATCCCTACTTTGTTGAGGGTTTTTTTTTTTTATCAAGAATTAGTGCTATATTTTATCAAAAGCTTTTTCCACCTCTATTGAGAGGATTATATGATTCTTACTCTTTGTTTTACTGATGTGGTTTACCACATTGATTGATTTGTGAATATTGAATCACCCTTGAAACCCAGGAAGAAATCCCACTTGATCATGGTGAATGATTCTTTTAATATGCTGTTGGATTTGGCTTTGTAGTATTTTCTTGGGAATTTTTATGGATATTGGCCCATAGTTCTCTTTTTTAGTGACATCTTTGTCTGGTTTTGGAATCGGGGTAATTCTGGCCTTGTAGAATGAGTAAGGAAGTTTTCCTTCCATTTCTATTTTTTTGAATAGTTTGAGAAGAATACATACTAACTTTTCTTTAAATGTTTGGCATGATTCCCCTGTGAAACCATCTGGCTGGCCCTAGACTTTTGTTTATCGCGACTTTTATTTGCTTGTTTTGTTTTTAATTAAGCAGCAACTTTATTTCAAAGCTCATCAAAGAATATTACAAATACAAATAAAATATCCTTTTAGAAGTGTCCCAAATTAGGGGTGCCTGGGTGGCTCAGTCAGTTAAGCATCTGACTCTTGAATTTGGCTGGATCATGATCTCAGGATTCTCTTTCAATTTACAATTCTTTTTCCCTCTCCCTCTGCTCCTCCCCTCTGTGCTCACAAATTCTCACTCTTTAAAAAAAAAGTGTCCAAATTAAATCAAAGGGACATCAAAGTAAAACACTTGTGACATAAAGAATTCACTTAGGTTGTAGTATTTCCACATTATTTTTATTTACTGATACAGAACATTTACAATGTTCTGAAGATGACATTTAAACATTTTCTTAAAAGACATGAAATAGGGGCGCCTGTGTGACTCAGTCAGGTGTCAAACTCTTGATTTCAGCTCAGATGGTGATCTCAGGGCTGTGAGAGAGAGCCCTGCATGGGGCTCTGTGCTCAGCTCAGAATCTGCTTAAGATTCGTTCTCTTTCCCTCTTCCCCCACCCCCACTTGCTTGCATGCTCGCTCTCTAAAATAAGTACATATTTTTATTTTTTTAAAGACATGAAGTAATGCAGGGTTTTTTTTGGTTGTTGTTGTTGTTGTTCTTTTGTTCTGCTTAGTTTTTTAAGTACAACCACAACTATTAAGTAGAGGAACTTAACAAGACAAAAACCAAACCTGCTTCATACACATGAAGGGGCAATCAAAGACACAACACAGCATCAGTCTTTACAAACAAGTTTGCTAAGAAAGATTTCCCATGTTTTTAGCTGCAAATGAAACAGTCTTCTCATTGAGGAAAATGTAAACATCCTTTGATTAATAAAGTCTATTCTTCACCTGATTTTTTTTAAAGATTTTATTTATTTGACCAAGAGAGAGAGATCACAAGTAGGCAGAGCAGCAGGCAGAAAGAGGGGAAAGCAGGCTCCTTCCTGAGCAGAGAGCCCACTGTGGGGCTCGATCCTAGGATCGTGAGATCATGACCCCAGCCAAAGGCAAATGTTTAACTGACTGAGCCACCCAGGCACCCCTATTCTTCTCCCAATTTTATACTTGCTTATCTTCATTTAGAAACTATATTGGTGAGAGACTAACAAGTTTTGTGGTGTTATAAAAACCTTCGAAACAACAAACTTCAAATATTCAGTTTTCTTTTTTTGTTGTTGTTTTTTTTAAAGATTTTATTTATTTGACAGAAAGAGATCACAAGTAGGCAGAGAGGCAAGCAGAGAGAGAGAGGAGGAAACAGGCTCTCCACGGAGCAGAGAGCCGGATGTGGGGCTCAATCCCAGGACCCCGGGATCATGACCCGAGCAGAAGGCAGAGGCTTTAACCCACTGAGCCACCCAGGTGCCCCCAAATATTCAGTTTTTTAACAAGCAAAATATTTTCATTCTCAAATGTAAACAGCCAGTAAAAAAAAATATATATATATATATATATGCATATATATATATATAATATATATATGCACACATGTGTGTGTATAATATATAAAATTTTTTCCAGGTATAGAAACACCAGTAATTTGCTTATGAAAAAGGTGTATTTGGAGGTAACATTTTTGTTTGTCTTAAATATAAAAGTCAGGCTATTATTATTTAAAATCTACTGATTGACCCAGTTTCCTTATCTAAGTAGAAGCCTAACAATTTCTATAGAATTTTGGCTGTATGAGCAGACCACAGAAAAGGTCTGTCATTGGGCTGGAGAGGAGTGTTTTGTTGTGATCTGGAGGCAGTTATTCATCACGTTATACTTAAAACATTCCTTAGTGAACTTCTTCCCTATAGCCTTTAGGATAAAGCACAGAATCTGGGCTTCCTGGAAATGGTTGCTTCTAGCTGGAATACCTATCAGCAGGGTATCACTGCAGACATTCTGCATGAAATACTCCTGAAGCTCTGCAGCTGCCTAAAAGACCTTGACCTTCTCCATGTTGACCTCCTGCTTGAGCTGCTCCACCAAGTGCTGCATACATTCATCCTGGCCCTGGAAAACATGGCAGCAGTGGCACTGGGCTCTAGGATGAAGGAGCTGGGTTGCAGGAGCCATGGAGTTGTTGGGATATTTTTTTCTTACTCCTTCAATTTCTTTGTTGGTTATGAGTCTGTTCAGGTTTTCTATTTCTTTATGTTTCAGTTTGGGTATTATATGTTTCTAGGAATTTATCCATTTCTTCCAGATTGCCCAACGTGTTGGCATATAATTTTTTGTAATATTCTCTTATGATTATATTTCTGTTGTATTGGTTGTGATTTTTCCTCTTTTATCCATGATTTAATGTATTTGAGTCCTTTCTCTTACCTAGTTGATAAGTCTGTGTAAGGATTTATCGATTTTATTAATTTTTTCAAAGAACCAGCTCCTGGTCTTATTGATCTACTGAGTTTTTTCTTGTTTGTTTCTATATAATTCTGGTCTGATTTTTATTATTTCCTTTTTTATTTTGGTCTTCATCTTCATTTGTTGTTCTTTTTCTAGCTTCTTTAGGTATCAAGTTAGTTTGTGTATTGAGATTGTTCTTGCTGCTTGAGGTAGGCCTGAATTGCTTTATGACCCCTTCTTAAAATTTTTTCCGTCTCACAAAGGTTTCGAGCCATTGTGTTTCCATTTTCATTTGTTTCCATACCTTTTTTTCCTTTAATTTCCTGGTTGTGACCCATTCATTTTTTAGTAGGATCTTCTTAAATCTCTGTGTATTTGTGGTCTTTCCAAATTTTTTCTGTGGCTGACTTCAAGTTTCATATGACTGTGGTCAGAATATATGTATGGTGTGGTATGACCTCAATCTTCTGAACGTGTTGAGGCCTGATTTGTGACCTGTATGTGATCTATTCTGGAAAATGTTCCATGTGTACTTGAAAAGAATGTGTATTATGCTTTAGAATGAAATGTTTGAATATATTTGTGAAATTCATCTGGTCCAGTGTATCATACAAAGCCACTATTTCCTGATTGATTTTCTGCTTAGACGAATGACGATTGATGTAAGTGGGGTGTCAAAGTCCCCTACTATTATTCTATTATTATCAATGAGTTCTTTTATGTCTTACTGTTTTATATATTTGGGTACTCCCAAGTTGGAGACATAAATATTTATAATTGATAGATCTTCTTGTTGGATAGACCTCTCTATTATGATATAGTACCATTTTCATTTCTTGTTACAATATTTGGTTTAAAGTATATTTGGCCTAATATAACTTTTGCTGTTCCAGCTTTCTTTTGATGTCCATTCGCATGGTAAATATTTCTCCATCCCCTCACTTTCAACCTGCAAGTGTCGTTTGATCTAGAATTAGTCTCTTGGAGGCAGCATATAGATGGATCTTGGGGTTTTTTTTTTGTTTGCTTGCTTTTTTGTTTTTTATCCATTCTGATACCTCATGTCTTGATTGGAGCATTTAGTCCATTTACACTTAGAGTAACTATGTAGTAATTAGTGCCATTTTATTCCTTGTTTTGTCATTGTTTTTGGAGATTTTCTCTGTTCCTTTCTAAAGTTTTTATTGCTTTTGGTGTTTCTTTCCCACTCCAAGAGTCTCCTTTAATATTTCTTGAAAGGTTAGTTCAGTAGTCATGAACTCCATTAGTTTTAGTCTGGAAAACTCTTTATCTTTCTTTCTATTCTGAATGATAGCCTTGCTGGATAGAATGTGTTGGGTGCATATTTTCTATATTCAACATGTTGTCAATATATCATGCCACTCTCTTCTGGCCTGCAAAATTTCTGTGGGTAGATCTACTGCTAACCTTATTTGTCTTCCGTTGTAAGTTAGGGACTTCTTTTGTCTTGTATATTTTAGGATTTTTTAAAAAAAGATTTTATTTATTAATTTGACAGAGATCACAAGTAGACAGAGCAGGCAGAGAGAGAGGAAGGGAAGCAGGATCCCTGCCAAGCAGAGAGCCCAATGTGGGACTCAATCCCAGGACCCTGGGATCATGACCTGAGCCAAAGGCAGAGGCTTTAACCCACTGAGCCACCCAGGCACCCCAGGATTTTTTTTCTTTATCCCTATGTCTTGCAAATTAATATGCCTTTGTGTTGGCCTGCTTTCTTGATTTTTGATGGGAGTTCTCTGTGCCTCCTGGATTTGGATGTCTGTTTCCTTTCCAAGATTAGGAAAGTTTTCAGCTATAATTTTCTCAAATAGACCTTTTGCCCGCTCTTCCTCTCTTCTTCTGGGACTCATATGCTATGAAGGTTATTATGTTTTATGGAGTTACTTATTTCCCTAAGTCTACATTCATATTCCAAGCTTTTTCTTAACCTCTTTTGTATACTCTCATTTTTTTCCCTCAAAATTCTGCCTTCTATATCACTCTTTCATTCCTCTGCTTCTTCCATCCTTGTGATCATTATATCCAGTCAGTTTTGAATCTCAGTTATAGAATCTTTCTTTTCAGCCTGGGTAGTTTTTAGCTCTGTCATCTCTATGATAAGGGACTCCCTCATGTTTTCTATGCTTTTGTCAAGCCCAGCTAATATCCTTAGGATTGTTGCTTTAAATTTTGGATCAGGCATATTACTTAAATACATTTTGATTAGATCCCTGGCTGTGACCTTTTCTTTTTTTGGGAGGCTGGGGGGGGGGGTGAATTCCTCCATCTTTGCATTTTGTCTAGGTCTGTCTTCTTCTCTGTGCCAGAAAAGCCTGTTTCTTTAGTGCTCCTGAAAGTAATGGTTTTATGAATAAGCATTCACATATTGTCCAGGGTCTGCCACTTCAGGAAGTGCCTCTGGTGTTGCACATATTCTGCTCCTGTGTTTTGACGGTTCTACCCCTCAAGTCTGTCCCTTGCAGAATTTCTTCTTGCTTGTAGTGGGGAGTGTTTGGACCTTAGCCAGAGTGTGGATATTTTAAACTAAGTGTGCTCTGGTCTGCTTATTAAAAGAGACTTAATGCTATTTCATCTAGACCTGAAGCTCTGCAGTACTCTATGGTGGTACCTGAAGGTTTGTGCTCTTCTTCTGGGGGAGGGGCCCAGTGATCTGGTTCTTGGGCACATTTGCCTGAGAAAAGTAACAACTGCAGAGTGTAAGGCTGTGGGTCTCGGTGTAAATGGTTTAGGCTGCTACTGTTGGTGCTTTGTTGCTTACTAAAGTTAGGTTATGCTGAGGGGAAATAGAGGAAAAGCCAGATTCTTCATCCCTGGAGAGGGGAGTTCACACCACTATCAGGGAAGCCCTTCCATAAGAGTGGGCGATTTTCCCTCACCATTGTTGTATGACATCCTTCAGATCACTGCCTTCACACTGTCCAGGTTGCTTGCCTGCCTGGAGCAATGGAATGCACTTTGGTGTCTATCCCAGCTAGGCCTGCTGAGTTTTAAAACTCCAGACTTTAAGGACCTGATGTGGTGAGACCTATGCTGGTCTTCTGGAGGACAGTGTTATCACATTGGGACCAATGCAAGTTTGACCCAGAAGTGTGCTCACACAAGAGTGGATGATCATCATGGGTTTTACAGTAAAGCACAGTAAAGAGCCAGTGTCCATGTTAGCTAACCTCAGCAGGTGTCTCTGCTCCTATGTTAAGGGGTGGGGATAGGAAATGGCACATGCCAGCTCCCTTTTCACTGAAGAGGCAATGTCTTCTCTCTAAGATGCTCTCCACAAAGGGGGAACCATCTCTCCCAGTGTGTCTTAGGTGAGCCTCAGATCACTGTAGTCCCCTTAGAGCTCTATACCAGCCATGCTCCAGACCTCTAAAACTTTGAGCTCTGCTGGTTACAAAAACTCACAAAAGTTAGCATCTCTCATTTCTCTAGTGTTTTCCCTGGTGATCTCCAGTGTGCTCCTCTCCCCCACCCCCCCACTCTCTCTCCCCATCCAGGGATCTCTTCCCTTTTCAGTACCTATGCTTGAGCCATTTCTCCCCCAAAGCATGTCTCCACACCTTCCACAGTGTGGCCTCCTCTCCTCCTCTTGTGCAGTTCGTCCTGTCCATCCTCAGATTTCTTGAGTATTCAGAATGATTTGGTATTTATCTAGCTGTGTTTGAGAGATGAAGCAAGCCTAGAGTCCTCCTACTATACCATCTTAGCACCTCCCACCTGAGGGAGGTCATTATTAACTTTTCCTTAAATGTTTGGTAGAATTCCCCTATAAAGACATCTTGGTTTTAAGTTTATTGGGAGTTTCCTTTTACTAGTAACAAAAGTGAATCAATAATCAGTCTGTTTAGATTTTCTATTTTTTCCTGGTCCAGTCTAGAAAGATTGAATATTTTTAAAAATTTATCTATTTATTCTACGTTGTATAATTTGTTGGCACATAATTTTTTGAAGTAGTTTTATGTAACCCTTTGTATTTCTGTGGTATTCATTGTAAATTTTCTTTCATTTGTGATTTTGAGTCCTCTCTTATCTTAAAAAATCTGGTTAAATGTTTGTACATTTAATCTTTCCAAAGAACCATTGATTATTTCTATTCTTTTAATCTCCATTTCACTTAATTCTGCTTCATTCTCTCATCTTTTTTTCCTTCCCCTAACTTTGGGTTTTGGCCTTCTTTTTCCTTTAGGTGTAAGGTTAAATTGAGATTTTTTGTTGTTTCTTGAGGTGAGCTTTAAGAAAAAAAACTTAGAACTGTTTTTGCTGCATCCCAAAGATTTTGTTGTGTTATGTTTCCATTTGCTTTTGTCTCAAGATACTTTTTGATATTTATTTTTTGATTTCTCCATTGACTTATTGGTTAATTAGTAGCATGTTGTTTAGCCTCCATGTATTTTTGTTTTTTCCATCTTCTTTTCCTTGTGGTTTATTTCTGGTTTCATGCCATTTGGGTAAAAAAAGGTGCTTGATTTGATTTCAGACTTTTAAAATTTATTAAGACTTGTTTTGTGGCTTAACATGATCTATCCTGGAGAATGTTTCAGGTGCAGTTGAGACAAATGTATGTTCTATTCATTTTGGATAAAATGATCTGTAATCTTTTAAGACCATCTGGTCTAATTGGTCATTTAAAATAACTATTGCCTTATTGATTTTCTGTATGGATGATCTATCCATTGATGTAAGTGGACTGTTAAAGTCCCTACTATAATTGTATTAGTGTGAGTTTCTCCCTTTAGATCTCTAATATTTGTTTTATGTATGTAGGTTCTCCTACATGGGTGAACAAATACCTAAAAAGTTATGTCCTTCTTTGGATCAATCCCTTTGTGATTATGTAATGCCCTTCTTTGCCTCTTATTATAATCTTTGTTTTAAAGTCTGGTTTGCCTAACATAAGTATTGCTACCCTAACTCTATTATTATTTTTTTTTCTGTCTAGTCAGTCACCTATATTTTTGCTTGAAACATTTAGTCCACTTACTTTTAAAGTAATTGTTGATAGGTATGTCCTTATTGTCATTTTCTTAGTTGTTTTCTGGTTGTTTTTGTAATTCTTCTCTGTTCATTTCTTCTCTTTCTTCCCTTGTGATTTGATGCCTCTTTTTAGTCTTATGCTTGAATTACTTTATTTTTTTTGTGTATCTGTTACAGGTTTTTGGTTTATGGTTACGGTTAGGTTCATATAAAACAACATGTATATAGCAGTAGGCTTATATATAGCAATATATGTATATAGCCATCTATATTATGTTGATGATCATTTACATTCAAATATGTTCTAAATACACTATATTCTTTCTCCCCTTTCTAATATATATATATATATACATATATATAGTCATATTTGACATCTTTTTATTTTGTGTATCCCTTAACTAATTTTTGTAGACAAAATTGAGCTTACTACTTTTGTCTTTTAACCTTTATACTAACTTTATAAGTGATTAATCTACTACCTTTACTATATATTTGCTTTTACAAGTGAAATATTTTCCTTTCATATTTTTTTACTTGTATGTATGGCCTTTTCCATTGAAAGAAGTCTCTTTAACCTTTCTTTGAAGGCCCAGTTAGTGATAATGAACTGCTTTAATGTTTTTTTGTTTGTTTTGTTTTTGTTCTTTTTGTCTGGGAATATCTTTAACCCCCTTTTGATACTTAATGATAACCACTAGGTAAAGTATTTTTGATTTTATCTTTTGTTTGTTTTTTCCTTAAGGACTTTGAGTTTATCCTGTAATTCCTGTCTGGCCTTTAAAATTTTTGCTGAAAAATAAGCACTAATAGTCTTATAAGGTTTTCCTAGTTATGTAACTATTTGATTTTTCTCTTACTGCTATTGAGATTCTCTATTTCCAGTTGTTGAATTTTAGTTATTATGTGCCTTACTATGGGTCTCTCTGTGTCAGTCTTTTTTGGGGCTCCCTGTGCTTCCTGAACCAGGATATCTGTTTCATTTCTGAGTTTAGGAAAGTTTTCAACTATTATTTCTTCTTCAAGTTCTCTGCTCCCTTCTCTCCTCTCCTTCTGCAACCCCTATACTGTGAATGTTAGTGTGCTTGATATTGTCCTAGACACCTCTTAACCTGTCCTCATTTTTATTTATTTATTTTCGGTCTGTTCAGTTTGAATGATTTCCAGTACCCTATCTTCCAGATTGCTTCCTCTAATCTGCTGTGGACTTCCTCTAGTGTATTTTTAATTTTGTTTGTTGTAATCTTCAGCTCTGATTGGTTTTCATATTCTCTATCTTTTTGTTGATATTTTCCCTGAATTCATCCATTATTAAGTCTGATGAACATCTTTATGACCATTACTTTAAACTCATTATGAGTCAGACTGCTTATCTCCATTTCAGTTACTTGTTTGTTTCTAAGGTTTCATCTTGGTTTTGTTTGTTTGGAACATGTGTTCTGTCTTCTAATTTTCTGTATTTGTTTTTATGTATTTTATGTATTAAGTAAGTCATTTAGATCTGTATCTCTTGGTTTTGAAAGTAATGGACTTATGTAGAAGGTATCCTATAGGGCCCATAATGCAATCTCATCTGGTCACCACAACTGGGTGTTCTAGGGCTGTCCTTTATGTAGGCCATAAGCACCATCCTGTTATGGCTATGCTGATGAATAGGGCTCCCTCTCAGTGTGGCTGGTTGTAATGCCTAACTGCAACTACTGTGGGTACAGTGCTTGGCAGGACTGGCCCCTGTATGGCTGGCTGAGAAACCCAGGTATAGCTGATTGGGCATGCTGGTGGGTGGAGGTAGCCCCTAGTGTAGTGGCTTGAACAGTTGCAGGTGTGCTAATGGTCAGGACTGCCTACCCCCCACCCCATCTCTGGGGCAGGAGTTACTTTGGAGGTGCTTGAGTCTGACCAGGGCTACCTGCTTGGTGTGACATGACAGTACTGGCTTTGGGAGGATTCTGGTCCTCGCTGAGACTGCCTGCCAGGTATGGTGGGGAAGGAGCAGCTTTGGAGGGGTACTTGCCAGGTGGACATGTTGGGTGGAGTGGGCTCATAGAACACAGGGCAAGCAGTATTAGCCAAGTCAATAGAAGGTGTTCAATCTACCTTCCACTAGCATCTGCCAGTTAAGATAAAAAAGGCAAGGAAAACAGTATCTGCCAGTACTTCCATTCCTGGAGAAAGTTCCTAAAGTTCCTTACCTTTCCAACAAATGCCTAAATTTTGTCAATAAATCTTCATGTACAATCCAGGCAACTTTTCAAACTGCTGCCACCATGCTGTGTCTAGGAATGAGTGAAAAAGCATGCTGAACCTTTAAAAGCAGAGTAGCAGAATCTTAGTTTCTTATAGTTCTCCAGTTCTCCTGGATTTAAGCCCACATGATTTTTAAAACTTCCCGAGTTTAGCTCCACTGATTTTCAAAGCCAGACATTACAGGGGTTTATTAACCTGGTAGAGATCCCCAGTGCTAGGGATGACCAATATAGGGATTAATTTCCTTGCTCTTCCAGGGGGACCTCTTGTCTGTGATATTCCTCCTTGCTAAACTGTCCTCATGATACTAGTGCCTGTCAAGTGAGAGAACCATTGTGATAACCAACATACATCTTGAAGAACAGGCTTGAAAAACTGGTATTATTTTAAAGTGCCAAAAAAGTAGTTTTCGTTTTAAGATTAAGTGAGATCACCCTTCAGAGGTTATGATGAAAAGGAATGATATTGAAATAACTAAAATTACATGAGAATTTTCAAAGTAATTTTTAAGGTTCATTATTGGACAATGTCAAGATGACATGTCAACTGTGACTTATTTATCCAGAAACTGTTTAAGATTAACCTCACTCATTGGAAAGCATTTACAAAATGGCAAACCAGTAAACCAAATAACAAATACCAATCCATAGTTATATGAATGGATAATTACAGAAGTGCATGCAGTTGTAAATAGTAATACAAAGATATCCTGTGGAATATGACATTTCAACTATCATGTGGAAAAACCTTTTTGACAAAACAAGTGAGAAATTAGAAATGCCTAATTTGAAATACATGAAGACTATATCATTTGTCTTTATATTTAATAAATGATTGAAAGAAAACTCAAAATATTAATAGAATATGAAAAACAATAAAAGAGAAGGGACATCAATAGATACTCTGACACTGAGAAGTAACTGACTTGTAATAAAAAGTTTCAGATCATACTAAAGGCAGTATTTTGGAGTAAGAAAAATACAATTAATGATGAGGAATGAATTATATTAACCCACTGGGAGAATATTTAAATTTCATATTGAATTTGACAGAATATACCAATATTAAGAAAACATAATCTCATAAAATGCCACTGTAATGAAGACAATCAGTCACTTCATATGAAAACTTGAAATGCCCTAAAAACTCATGGGTTAGACATGAAAAGAACTTGATTAAGGGTTTCCTCAATAGAAAACAATGTAACAATTTGCATGATATTAGCAATAATTAATTTGAAGAGCAAAAGAAAATTTCTTAACTATCAACAGTAAAAGACACATTTCCATCAGACAGGCTAAAGACTGAATCATTTATCTATTCTCAATAGATGATAATACAAAATAATTGTCATATGAAGAAGCAATCAAAGAGCATGCAGCCAAGAAATGTGAAAAGATTAGATTATAAGGATGTGCCAGAGCTACATGATTTTTAAAATATTATTTTTCTGTATTTTGTGATGATTATAGCATTTATAAGCTTTTTAAAATGTCATAATTTGTGATCTTTCTCTTAATAAATCTTTTGTATCTAATTTTTCAAGTAAGTGAGCCCTATCTCCAAATTTTATAACTTTAAGGCCTCAAAAGATGTGGATCAAATCTATCCTATGAGCCTAGAATGCTGCTTTAAATATGGATCAATCGTTCTTTAAATGTTGAATAAATTATTGTTATGTAAAATATCTGAAATGGAGGAAACTCACCAAACTAATCATAAATCTTATAAATTTTAAAATTTATTTTGTAAGTTCAGTATGTATTGAAAAATAGAGAAAATAATACACAGTTACTAATATCTATCAGCCAAATTCAACAGTGATTAAGACTTTCCACAGTGTTTCACATTTTTCTTTTTTTTCTGCAGTATTTTTAAGCAAATCCCAGATATCCATGTCATTTCATCTCTTAAACCTCAATATGTGTTCCTAACAAATGTGAGCATTTTCCTACATAAATATTTACTTAAGTAAATGTTAGGTCTTACATCTAGCAAAATTAATAAGAATTTGATGTTATCATGTAATACCCCCATCTACAGTTAAATATTCCCAATGTTTTTTCAAAATTGACAATTTGTATTGAGTTCATTTGAATCATGATACAAACAAGGTCAATATTTAACTTTATCACCCACAAACATATTGTGGGTTTAGTTCCAGGAAATCACAATAACGTAAATATCACAATAAAACTGGTCAAATGAATTTTTTGGTTTCCTGGTGTATAAAAGTTTTATTTACCATATGCCATAGTCTCTTACGTGTGCAATAACATTACTTCTTAAAAACTGTGCATATTTTAATGAAAGGTCACTTCATTGCTAAAAGATGCTAACCATCATCTGAGCTTTTAGTGAGTCATAGTTTTTTGTTGTTGTTGTTTGTTTTTTTGGTTTTTGTTTTGTTTTGTTTTTTGTCTTTTTTGCTGGTAAATGTCTTGCCTTGATGTTGGTGGCTTCTGATGGATCAGGGTAGTGGATGCTGAAGATTGAGATGGCTGTGGCAATTTCTGAAAATAAGACGAGTCAAGTTTGCAGATTGATGGACTCTGTCTTTTACTAACAATATATCTCACATTCAGTGCTGCTTGATAGCATTTGACCCACAGAACTTCTTTCAAAATTGGAGTCCATCCTCAAACTCAGCAGTGCTTTATCAACTGGGTTTTTGTAACAAATCCTTTGTTGTCATGTCAACAATGTTCACAGTGTCTTCACCAGAAGTAGATTCCCTCTCAAGAATCTACTTTCTTTGTTTCTCCCTAAGAAGCAACTCTTCATCCATTCAAGTTTTATGAGATTACAGCAATTCGGGTACATCTTCAGTTTCCACTTCTAATTCTAGTTCTCTTGTTATTTCTACCACATCTGGAGTTACTTCTTCCACTGAACCCCTCAAAGTCCTTTATGAGGGCTGGAATAAACTTTTTTTTTTTTAATAGATTTTATTTTTTAGAGAGAGAGAACATAAAAGAGAGGTGGGGTTTGGGCAGGGGCAGAAGGAGAGGGACTCTCAAGCAGACTCTGCATAGAGGCTGGAGCCCAATGTGGGACTTCATCTCCCAACCCTGAGATCATGATCTGAGCTAAAAATCAAGATTTGGACAGTTAACTGACTAAGCAACCCATGCAACCCTAGCATCAACTTCTTATAAACTCCTGTTAATGTTGATATTTTAACATTTTCCTATGGATCCTAAATGTTCTGAACAGATTCTGGAATGTTGAATCTTTTACAGAAGGTTTTCAATTTTCTTTGCTCAGATCCATCAGAAGAATTGTTATATATGAAAAATTGTAACTTTATGAAATGTACCTCTTAAATAAGACTTGAAATTCAAAAGGACTCCTTGATTTGTGAGCTCCTGGATGGATGTTGTGTTAACAGGCATAAAACTATTGATCTCATTGTACACCTCCATGAGAGATGGAGTGACTAGGTGTATTGTCAATGAAAGGAATATTTTGTTTTTTTTTCTGAGCAGCTCTCAGCAGTGGGTTTATAATGTTTAGTCAGTCATGTTATAAACAAATGTGTTGTCATCAAGGCTCTGTTTTTCCATTCATAAAGCAAAGTAGAATGGATTTGACTTAATTCTTAAGGACCCTAGGATTTTCCCAATGGTCAATGAGCATTAGCTTCAACTTAAAGTCACTAGCTGCATTGACTTCTAACAAGAGAGTCAGCCTGTCCTTTGAAGTTTTGAAGCCAGATACTGACTTCTCTCTAGCTATGAAAATCCTAGATAGCATCTTCTTCCAATATAAGGCTGTTTCTTCTTACACTAAAAGTTTGTTATTTAGGATAGCCACTTTTATTATCTTAGCTAGATCTTCTGGATAATTTCATGCTACATCAACACTTGCTGTTTCACCTTGCACTTTGAAGTTAGGGAGACAGCTTCTTTCCTTAACCTCATGAACGACTCTCTGCTAGTTTCAATGCCATTGGAATTTTCATGTGTCTAAATTAATTTTATTTAGAGTTAGGGCCTTGTTCTGGATTAGGCTTTGGTTTCAAAGAAAGTTGTGGCTGGTTTGATCTTCTCTACAGACCACTGAAACTATCCCCATATCAATATGATTGTTTCACTCTTATTATTTGTGTGTTCACTGGAATAGCACTTTTAATTTCCTTCAAGAACTTTTTTGTTTGCATTCACAATTTGGTGGCACAAGAGGCCTTGATTTGGCCTGTCTCTACTTTTGATATGCTTTCCTCACTAAGCTTAATCATTTCTAGCTTTGATTTAAAGTGAGAGACATGTGACTCTTTCTCTTGACACTTAGAGGCCATTATAAGATTATTAATTGGCCTGATTTCAATTTTGTTGATATCTTAGATAATAGGAAGGCCTGAGGAGAAGGACAGAGATGGGGGAGCTGCTGATCAGTGGAGCAGTCAGAACATACTTTCTTAATTAAGTTCACTGTCTTTTATGGGCATGGTTTGTGATATCCCAAAACCATTACAATGATAACAGTAGAGATCACTAATCACAAGTCACCATAACAATTGCAATAATGAAGAAAAATTAGTGTAAGCATTACCAAGTGTGACACAGAGACAAAAAGTGAGCTTAATGCTGTTGGAAAAATGGTGCTGATAGATTTGCTTGACACAGGGTTGACACAAACCTTCAGTTTGAACCCTCCCCCCATAAAACAACCCCACAATTTCTGTAAAATCCCATAAAACTAGGTATGCCTGTATACCTCTTAAATCCCTTCTAACATGTCCTTCATTTTTCTGGTGTCACTTATTGCAGAACCAAAGTCAGTTGCCCTATATGATGTCTCCTATTTTGAATTTGTCTCTTTGCTTTCTCTGGTGTCATTTAACTTGTTATTCTGTCTGCCTTATTTCTTATAAATGGAAGTTAGCTCTGGGCCAATGTTTTTCAAACTCGAGAGAGTATTAGAATACCCTGGAGGGCATATGAAAACATAAATTGCTGGGTCTAGCCCCAAGGTGTCTGATTCAGGTGGTCTTGGATGGGGACCAATAATTTGAATTCATAATCAGTTCCCAGGAGATGCAGTTACTGCTAACATAGCAGGCATTCTGTGAAAACCATTGCTTCTAGACTGCTCTTGATGATTCTAAGATTGTCCAATATATTCAGTAATGATAACTAATATATTTTTAAAAGTTACTGAATTCAGTAAAGTTACAAAATACCAAATCAATATACAGAAATCTGTTTGCTTCAACTATACTTCAATGAAAAAACCTGTTGTTTCTACACACTAAGAACAACGATCAGAAAGAGAAATTCAGAAAACTATCTCATTAAAAATTACATTAAAAAGAATAAAATACCTAGGAATAAGCTTAACCAAGCATATGAAGGACCTATGCACTGAAAAGTATTAAGACACTGATGAAAGAAATTAAAACTGACACAAACAAATGGAAAGATAGTCCATGCTGATTAACTGGAATAATATTACTACCCAAAGTAATCTAGAGATTCAGCAGTCTTATCAAATTAAATTTATTTAGACACATGAAAATGGCATTTTTCACAGAAGTAAAACAGATAATACTAAAATTTGTATGGAACCACAAAAGACCCCAAATAGCCAGTGCAATCTTGACAAAGAAAAACAAAACAGGAGGCATCACACTCTCTGATTTCAGTATGTATTACAAATCTATATGTGTATATATATATATATACACACACACACACACACACACACACAGAGCTATATGTACTAATATATGTTATATATTATATATGTGTATTATATATATGTGTGTATTATATATGTATTAAAACTATATAGTATTGACATAAAAAATGAAACAAGATGGGACTGGGGAGGGAAACAAACCATAAGAGACTCTTAATCTCCCAAAACAAACTGAGGGTTGCTGGGGGGAGGGAGGTTGGGAGAAGGGGGTGGGATTATGGACATTGGGGAGGGTATGTGCTTTGGTGAGTGCTGTGAAGGGTGTAAACCTAGTGATTCACAGACCTGTACCCCTGGGGATAAAAATATATGTTTATAAAAAATAAAAAAATAAAAAATAAAGTAAAATAAAAAAATTAAAAAAAAAAGTTTCATATGATCCACCAAAGCTACTTCTGGGTATTTGTGAAAACACTAACTGGAAAGTATATTCATTCCCATGTTCATTGTATTATTACTCATAATACCCAAAACATGGAATGAACCTAAGTGTCCATCGATGGATGAATGAATCAAGAAAATGTAGTGTATATATACAGTAGATTATTATTCAGCTATAAGAAGAAGGAACTCTTGCCAAATGTGACAACATGGGTGGACCTTGAAGACATTCTGCTAAGTGAAAAGAGAGAAATGCAAAAATCAAATGATCTCACTTATATGTGGAATCTTGAAAAACAAAACAAAAACCAAATCAGAGATATAGAAAACAAGTTGGTGCTGCCAGAATTGGGGGAGCTGGTTGTCAGTGGATAGGGAATAGATGAAGGGAGTCAAAAGGGACAAACTTTGAGTTATAAAGTAAGTCATGGAGGTATAATGTACAGCATAGTAACTATGGTTAATAATATTACATTGCATATTTGAAATTTAATCTTAAAGGTTCTCATCACAATTTTATATATAGTGACAGAGCTTAACTAGAATTATTTGGATCATTCTGAAATATATCCAAATACCAAATCCTTATTATATACCTGAAACTAATACAATATTGATTATCAATTATAACTCATTGATTTGATTTCATTTTTATTTTTTTATTTATTTATTTTAAGATTTTATTTATTTATTTGATAGATGGAGATCACAAGTAGGCAGAGAAGAGAGGAGGAAGCAGGCTCCCTGCTGAGCAGAGAGCCCGATGCAGGGCTCAATCCCAGGACCCTGGGATCATGACCTGAGCCGAAGGCAGAGGCTTTAACCCACTGAGCCACCGAGGCGCCCCTTATTTTTATTTTTTAAAGATTTTATTTACTTATTTGACAGAGACTACAAGTAGGCAGTGAGGCAGGCAGAGAGAGAGAGAGGAGGAAGCAGGTCATGATCCCAGGGTCCTGGGACCAAGCCCCGCTTTAAAAGCTCTCTGCTCAGCAGGGAACCTGCTTCCTCCTCTATCTGCCTGCCTCTCTGCCTACTTTATTAATTTAAAAATTAATTCAGATTATCTTCTACACAGCTCTAACATGTAAGCAATCACTTATTCAGAAGATATTTGGCATCTTATTCTCACTGTGTGCTTGACATTGTGCATGGTTTTTAGGATGGAAAAGGCATGGTCTTTGAGTGACCCCAACATCAAATACCTCTTGGGCTTTGTGGAAGATAGACATAGAAGCCAACTTCTATAATGCTTCATGATCAGTGCTGTGATAGAGCTATGTACAGGCTACTATGAAAGCATGGATTCCTGCCACTAGATTCATCCCCTTATTTAGGGCATGATAAAGAAATGAAAATTTTATCTTTATTTCCCTTGGCTGTGTATTCACATATTCCCCCCTTTATTCTCAACTCTGTCTCCTATCAAGCACTGTGACCTTGCTTTCTGAGCCATTCTATGCTCTGACCACAGAGTAAGATTAAGCTTCCAGTTTCTAGGTGTGGGGAAGGGAGTTTTCCCAGGTCCAGAGCTGGAAGTTCTATTAGGGTGGTAAAAATGTGAGAAAACAGAAGTGCAAATGTATTTTTCAAGGAGCCTTTTCTAAGGAGAGAGCCACAGGTTATCTCAAGAGGAAAAAAATGGAATATGTAATTAAGGCAAAAATAAACTATTGGCCCTATGAACTAACACCTGTGTTATGAGGATAAGCAAGTTTGCATCTTCTATAGGACCTAAGGGGTGATTCCGTAGCATTAAAAAAAAAAAAACAGATTTTATTCATTTATTTGATAGAGCATAAGCTGAAGGAGCAGCAGACTGAGAGGGAAAAGCAGACTCCGTGCTGAGAAAGGAGCCCAGAAGTGGGACTCAATCCCAGGACACTGAGATCATGAATGGAGTGTAAGACAGATGCTTAACTGACTGAATCACCCAGGCACTCCAACATTTGGCTTTTCTTTAATATTTGATTTAGGGGCACGTTGGTGACTTAGTTAAGCATCTGCCTTCAGGTCAGGTCATGATCCCAGGGTCTTGGGATAGAGCCCCACATCAGGATCCCTGCTTGGTGGGGAGCTTTCTTCTCCTTCTCCCTCTCCTCCTGCTTGTGTACTCTTTGTCAAATAAATAAGATCCACTGGTGGCCCAGTGGATTAAAGCCTCTGCCTTCAGCTCAGGTCATGATCCCAGGTCCTGGGATCGAGCCCCGCATCAGGCTCTCTACTCAGCAAGGAGCCTGCTCCCCCACCCCTCTGCCTGCCTCTCTGCCGATTTGTGATTTCTCTCGCTGTCAAATAAATAAATAATTTTTAAAAAAAGATTTAATTTGGGTTTTTTCAATTTGTACCTGGAATATGAAAATAATTGCACCCAAAATGAAAACTTCTTAGAGTATGGTCATCAAAGTTCTTTATAAAGTAAGGTAGATTTATGGTGTAGAGACTGCAATATTTTATGTGGGTTGTTAAAAGGCTGTAGTGATTTTTATGGCTTCATTCTGTGTTATCATCCCAATACCCTTATTCCCCATTTTTTTAAAAAAAGGTCTTTATTTTTAGAGCAGTTTTAAGATCACAACAGAATTGAGAAGCAGATGCAGAGATTTCCACGTACCCCCTGCCCCTGTGCAAATATAGCCTCCCTCATCAATATCACTTACCAGAGTGGTACGTTTGTTCTAACTGATGAACCTATATTGACAAACTATAAATACCCAAAGTCTGTGGTTTATATTAGGAGTCATGATGCTGTACATTCTATGGATGACATGTATCTACCATTACAGCAACATACAGAGTATTCTCAGGGCCCTAGAAATTCTCTGTGCTGCCCGTCTTTACCCCCCACTCCCCACAACCCCTGGTCTTTGAACTGTTCATCCTTCTGCTTTTTCCAGAATGTTTTAGAGCTCAAATCATATAATATGTAGTCTTTTCAGATTGACTTCTTTCACCTAGTGACAGGTATTTGGTCTCCCTTCATGTCTCCATTAGCTCATGTCTTATTAGTACTGAATAATATTCCATTACTGGAGGTACCACAGTTTATGCATCCATTCACTTACTGAAACACATCTTGATTGCTTTTGTTTTAGCAGTTCTGCATAAAGCTGCTATAAATATCCCTGTGCAGTTTATCTGTGTGGATGTAAGTTTTTAACTCCTTGGGTAAATACCAAGAAGCATGACTATGAGTTCATATGATAAGATAATGTTTAGTTTTGTAAGAAAAAGTCAAACTGTCTTCCAAAGCGGCTATACCACTTTGCGTTCCCTTCATCAGTGAATGAGTTCCTGTTGCTCCAAATCCTTACCAGCATTTGATGTTGATGTTGATGTTCCAGATTTTGTCCGTTCTAACAGGTTTATAGTAGTATCTCCTGGTTTTAATTTGCATTTCCCTGATGATGGATGACGTGGAGCTTCTTTTGATAGGTCTGTGTGTGATCTGTTTGTCTCCTTTGCTGAGTTATCTCTTCAGGTTTGGGGCTCATATTTTAATCAGATTGTTTGCTTTCTTATGTTTAGTTTTTAGTGTTCTTTGTGTATTTTGGCTAACAATCCTTTATCAGATGTGCCTTTTGTAAATATTTTCTCCCCATCTGTTACTTGGCTTCATTCCCCCATTTTTTAAGACCAAATAGTTTTGTAGAAAATGCAACTGCTAACAGTCTTAAATGCTATTTCTGTAGAGAACATTTCTTTGTTGCTGTGAGAGAAGATGTAGAGGTCAAGTGTTGATTCCTATCTCAGTCTAGCTTGAAAGAAAATGCAAATTAACATGAGAAGTAGAGAGCAATGATAGTGTTTAAATCTGTGTCAAATGCCATAGTATATTAAAAGTTGACAGTTTAGAGAACGTTAAAGTAGAGTGAGCTAGAAGAGGGGATCTTGGTGGAAATTGAATTTACTAGGATTGGCCTTGAAAGCTAGTTGTATCTTCAACATTGAGAGAGACAGGAAATGGCACTCCAGCTGAGAAAATTTCAGTTTATATAATAGAAGGAAAAAATGATTATGTTTTAGATTTAGATTCTGAATAGTCTCAGGTCTGTAAAACTGGGTCTTCTTTACCTAGAGGGACAAGAGGTATAAATCCAACATCATTCTAAATGGTTCTGTTTAAAGCGGACGGTGGGTTGTATATTTCTCGTGGCATGCAGAAAGAATATATTATCCCAGCATATTTGCATTCAATTAACTGTACTGTAACATTTTTTAAATGTTGCACATTGGCATTAAAAATATATACATGGTCTATTTTTCAAACCTATGGAATATTTGCCTTATATTTTATTAGGTAAATATACTTTGTTAATAATTTGAAATATTATAATATTACAATACTATATTATAAAATGTGTTTTTAAAATTTTAACTTTATTTTTTATGTCAGGGACCTATGCTAGTTTTATTATTCTTCCTCTGATTATGAAGTCATAATATATTAGCATGATCCTTACAACATATGGCACATATGTTATTCCACGCAAGCATTTTTGAACACTGCTGATTTTAAAATTTCCCATTTTGAGGTTCTAAAAAACATTTTACATTTTGGATTTGAGAGTGCTGTTGATGTTTAGAGATAATCTCCATTTCATTGAAGTAATCTATGTATCTAAGTTTCCATATGTGAAACTTGGGTTGTTAATCTGGTCTTAGCATGATTGATTTCCATACCACCTCAGATGCCATTGCAAAGGACTAAAACTCAGATTTAAGCAAAGAAGAAAATGAAGAAGGATGGGGTGTAGAAGATGTACAGGATCACAGAGCTGATGGGTTAATTTCAGGCATAGTTGAATCTGGAATCTCAGATGATGTTATTAGGAGTCTATTCTGCTTAACCTTGCTGGGTTCAACGTGATTTCAGCTACCCAAGGATAAAGTCGGGGCACAGCTGGGGTAGAGAAGTTTGCTGCGCTGGGGTTGGCACTCTCACCTGGCGGAGCAGAGGCTATTTCTGAAAGGAAAAGGTGATATGTAGACAAAGGAATAGTACAGCAGGACCCATGGTTGGTCTTGAACACAATTATCGAAGTTCTTGAGATCTGTGTTGGCTGACATTCATCTTTTAAAGCATTAGGAGGCATTAAGCTTCACATGATTCAGAGGAAACCTGGTTCTTTTTCTCTAGACCAAAATTCGATACCATCCTAAGACTCACGGACAATTTAAAAACTGATTTTCAAGACTTTGTCTTATAATTAGCACCCCTAGTATCAATATGTGTAGTCCTTGTTGGGCAAATCAGTTAAATATATCCCCCCCCCTCAGTTTCCTTATCTGTTTAAGAAAATACTGATATGGTTAGACTGACTAAGCTTTGAGGTCATTTCTGTTTCTAAGAATATGTGATTCAATGACTCTCTCACAAAGGTGCTTAAAGGTTGGTTTTCTCTCTTTCTTTTTGAAAGTATGTATATTGGGTGGAAACTATCTTAGCTCTTGAAAACCTAAAGCCTATAGAACTTTCTGCAGCGATAGAAATGCTCCGTGCAGCTACCCAGCCCTTGTAAAGTAACTGGCATGACTGGGGAGATGGATTTTCCATCTAAGCTCCACTAATTTTGATTCCAATTAAAATAACCAAAACTCTGGGATTAACCTCTTTCAGCAAGATTTTTCAGAAACCATTGAAATTAAAAACGGAATTCATCTGCTCTGCGATAAATTTAAAATCAGCAATTCACCCTTTTTTTTTTCAGTCTCCTGCGCATAGCTACTCAAGCTATGACTCCGGCAAAAACGAGAGTGTAGACCGAGGTGCCGAGGACCTGTCTCTAAACAGGGGAGATGAGGACGAAGATGACCACGAGGAGCAGGACGATTCTGAGAAAGTGAACGAGACGGATGGCGTTGAGGCGGAGCGGCTGAAAGCGTTTAATGTGAGTCCGGCCGCGCTTCCTCGCTGTGGCTTACTTTTTACCACTTCACTTTCATGTTGTTGCTTGGTGGTAAATGTGGATATTCTAGAGACATGTCTGTTTAATTTACAGAAGGATTTAAAAAGTACATGAAACACTCTTTGCCAACCAGACACCAGAATTGCTGTGTTTTGTTTAGAATTTTAAAGCCAAATGTGAGCTGAAAACTGGATTTGTGTTGTGTGAGTATGCATGTTTACCTAGTGGATGAGGGGGCCTCAGCTTATTCCTCAGAAGAGTATGGCTGTCATCAGTTATTTCTCTCGCCTTCCCGGCTTAGCTAATTATGCATGACGAAAGAGTTGGTTGTTTTCAGAGATTAGCGTACTGTGCAGCCTAGCAATGTAGCAGTCGCATTTATCATTAATGGAGAATTTTATGGGGTGCCTAATTGTCACAGTCTACTGTTATTTCCTGCTTTTTTTTCCCTACATGATAGTCTATACTTTTCTGTCTGTCTGTCTGTCTGTCTGCCTCTCTCTCTCTTTTCTCTCTGTTTTTTTTTTTTTTTTTTTTTTTTTTAATCCAGCCATTTAGAAAGCCTTTAAAGGGTGTTTGCTTAAAATTTCTGGCTTTCCATTGCAAAGTTCTCCAGTGCATAAAGCAGAAAAGAGTATTTTCCTATCGGTAATCAAGACAGGAAGCTAGGAATAGCAGAGAGCAGTCCTCCAAACCCTTCTCCTCTGTCTCCCTCTTGCCAACAGATGTTTGTCAGGCTGTTTGTAGATGAAAACTTGGACCGAATGGTCCCAATCTCTAAGCAGCCCAAAGAAAAGATCCAGGCTATCATTGACTCATGCAGGCGACAATTCCCTGAGTATCAAGAGCGTGCCAGAAAACGTATACGTACTTACCTCAAGTCCTGCAGGCGGATGAAAAGAAGTGGTTTTGAGATGGTGAGTTTTGAATTAAAACACAGCCCTAGATTCCATCCAAATCCCACATGTAAACCATGACACTATTTCTTTTTTCATTTTAGTGTCTTTTTTTATTTTTTCCATAATGTCAGGTCCAAGGGGTTTTTGTTTGCTTGTTTGTTTTTTTCCCCTTCTCCTTTTCATCTTCCTGAAGTATTTATCCCCATTGTTATTCAAAAAGGAGTATCTGGTGAGACCAGCGCTCACAGGCACACATGATACCATGTCACAGGAAATGAGGGGCATCTGAGTTAAAAACCGATGAGAACCAGCATCTCATTCACGTTTGTTTTCTGTCGCTACTGAAGTGGATATAAGCCTAACCAAGTCTTCAATCGAAGTACAGTTTTTTGCTTTAGATGGCTTGTGAGAATGGCTTTCTCTGGAACCAAAGGAAATGGATAGAACCAACTAAATAATACTGTTTTCATACCAGTGGTTAATAAGTAGCAAGCCTTGAGAGTAAAGATCAGGGAATGAAAATCCTCACGTGGAAAAGAAGGCTTTGTTGTCCTCTGTATTTGTGTGCTTGTGGATGGTAACATGAGCTTTTCTATTCATCTGGGCTTTACAGATGGATGAGATTATGTTGACATTGGGTTATTTATGGGTGGAAATCAGATATCCTTGGTTTTTGAACTTTATTCTATTTCATCTTGCTCTAATTGCTATTCTTAGAAATAGTGAGTGTGTTTACAATGTATTTTTTTGAATTTTTGTATTTTATGTATAGGAGCAGAAATGTATTATTAGAAATTTTCTGAAGCCATTATTTTTTGTCTCCTTTCTTGGCTTCATCAAAGCCAAGATTGCTGGTGTTTGTGATCAGTGCCTGTCATGTGTTAGTTGTAAAGGGACAGTGTCGGTGAAGCTAGGAGAGGTTTCAGAGATGTCATTTAAGACAAGTAGGTTCTTAGATCTAAATGAAATGACAAAAGCCAAACATCCACTATCTATTATCAATTCTTCTTCACTGGATTCTAGAAATACTTTCAATATATATTTTTTTCTTTTTGAAAGAGAGAGCAAGAGAGAGAGTGTGTGAGAGAGAGGGTCAGGAGCAGAGGGAGAACGAGAGAGAGAATTTTAAGCAGGCTCCACACCCAGGATGGAGCCCAACACAGGGCGTGATCTCATGACCCTGAGATCATGATCTGAGCCTAAATCAGGAGTCTGATCCTTACCCGACTGAGCCATCAAGGTGTCTGCCTTTGGTATTCTTTAAAACCGTATGACCTTATAAACAGGCCGTCTGCCTAGATAGTACCAAGCACAAGGTTCAGTCCTCGAAGAGCTTGGTTTGCAGTTCTGAATTCACCACCTTGTAGCTGTGTGAGTAGCAAGTTACTTCAATGATCTGTACTCAGATGCCTCTTCTAGAGGTGGTAACTAATTAATAACTTGTGAGAATTATAAAAGTTGTCACTTATCAAACCCTGCACACCATTTCTGACACATAGTAACCACTCAAATCTTAACTGTGAAAATATCTTCAAATCATATTTAATCCGTCATCTGATAAAAGCTTCCCGAAGTGTGTGTTTGAAACAATCATAGACTACTCCACTTAAGTACTTGTTTACTTCTCAGAATACTAACTATATTGAAATCAGAGTTTGTAGGGCGTAAGTCATTTTAGAATCAAATGGCATTGCTGTGCCTGAGCAAATGAAATGGTGACAGTAGAGGTATCAGAGAAGAGAGTTTGCTTGAAGAAAATAAAGCTATTTCTCCCATTACCGAATTATTTAAAAATTATTATTACCTACTCAATAGAAGAGAGGTGACAGAGAGAAAGGGTATCTAAACAGACATAAAAGCCTAGAGTCCTGGCACTGACCTTTGGTTCGGAACCTCTCGACAGCTAATGTAAAATTGCAATCCAACCTAAATATGTCTCATTCAGAATACAATGTACAATGTATACTTATCCTTTTCAGTAACAATTAAGGTGATATCATATTATCAGGGTTTTTATTTTACTAGCATCAGGCATTTCTACTTTTTTCCTAATCTTGTAATATTATTTAAAGATTCTTTGATGAAATTTCTTATTTTCCATTAATTATTCTTTATGAGAAAAATCGTTGTCATGTGAGATTCTTAATTTCTCTAAGGCATATTTGAAACTTTCACAGGTTTCTTTTTTTTTTTTTTAAGATTTTATTTATTTATTTGACAAACAGAGATCACAAGTAGGCAGAGAGGCAGACAGAGAGAGAGGGAAGCAGGCTCCCTGCTGAGCAGAGAGCCTGATGTGGGGCTCAATCCCAGGACCCTGAGATCATAACATGAGCTGAAGGCAGAGGTTTAACCTACTGAGCCACCCAGGAACCCCAGATTTTCTTTTGATCATATTTATTTACTTCAAAATTGGCATCTATTTGTTATACACCCTGTGCTATGCATAGAGAGGAACAGAAGTTGACTAATTCAAAGTCAAGGAGTTTTACAAACTAATCACAAAGAAAAATAATTTATAGAAATACTATTTTACTGAGTTTTTGTTTTGTATTTATTCATTTTTCACTTATTCAATAATGTACATACCATTACACAAAGTAATAAGCAGAAATATTAGAGATTTCTAACCAGCTATTTAGGAGAATACAACATGTTCCTTCATATTATGATTCATTGAGGTGACAAGTTGTGGGAAGTGAAATACTTAAGTAATATAAGGCCTATTGAAATTAAATGTTAAGTGAACAACATGAATGAAAATTTTTATCACAGGTTGAGTTCTTTTTATACATTTATTCAGGAATATTCTGTAAATAACAAATCTACCATTCAGTTGACACTTGGAGTCTTGATTTTGTTTTTTTGTTTTTTTTAAGTGTATTACTTCATTGTCATGGGACCTGGGGAGGTTTATGCGTCATTTTGAATACTTATCCCTATCTAGAACAGATAGGAAAATGTATAACTAGAGCAGATAGTAATTACAAGTAATTATTGTATTTTTTGCCCTCACTTCTTAAAATTTGATATAATATCCATAGTTTTTTTTAATTGAGACAATATTAAATAAATAATCTTCTATTGTGTTTTGTGTAGGTAGACATGGAAAAAAGCCTTGTTTTCGGCATGTAGTTGTTTTTATGTATAAATTATTCTGCAATACTTAACAGGTCAAACAAACAACAAGAATTTTTTTTATATATTTCTAAAATGAAATTCTTACGTGTAGAATTGTTTTATTTTCATTTTTATATTTATTTGACAGCATAAACACGGGGAAAGGGAGGCAGAAAGAGAAGCAGGCTCTCTGCTGAGCAACGAACCGGATGTGGGGCTAAATCTCAGGACCCTGGAATTATGACCCAAGCCAAAGGCAGATGCTTAACTGATTGAGCACCCACGTGCCCCATTATAGGTTTGCAAAAGTGTAGAATTATTTGGTAGTAGATTCCATCTTATAAAATGAAAGTGGCATTCAACAAATATATCTCTTCCAGTTACTTGGGGTGTCTCAGCCAGAAGACTCCTTAAGAAGAGTGAAACACAAAATATTGAATTATGTTTTGTGCTGACTTTAAGAAATTCAAAAAATTCTAAGAGGTAATCCCATAGAAGTATTTTATCATAACATGTATTAGTTGAGAATGTTGGCATTCACTTTTATTAATTTCCCACTGTCATTTATAAAATCTATGCATGGTAAAAATAATTCTCCATGTTAGGGGTGCCTGGGTGGCTCAGTGGATTAACCCACTGCCTTCGGCTCGGGTCATAATCTCAGGGTCCTGGGATCGAGTCCCGCGTTGGGCTCTCTGCTCAGCGAGGAGCCTGCTTCCCTCTCTCTCTATCTGTGCCAGCCTCTCTACCTACCTGTGATTTCTCTCTGTCAAATAAAAAATAAAAAATTAAAAAAAAGGAATTTCCATGTTAACATAAATACTCACTTACAATATAAATACTGACTTCACTGAATGCATACAAATATTAGAGTAGCTATTTAAGCATTTTTATTTCACTAGAATTATCAAGACTACACAGATCTTGATTGCCTAAGTGGCCAAAATTTCATGCCATCACTCCATATAGTCTCTGTAATGGGCTAAGTACAATAACTATATTGCTATATTTATATAATGTAACTATATTATTCTGTATTATGATTCTTACCAACTCACTGTTACAATCCTTTCAAATCATAAAATTCTCAGCATTGAATATCAAAGTGTATGTTTTCTGAAAAATCTCTAAGTTTGATCCAGAGTACTGTTTAAGGTTTCATTAGATTTTTGGAACTCAATGAATGAGTTAAGCAGCCTTTAAATTAATACTTTAACAAATACATCTAATTGTTACTGATTCAGTTGTGCAGTTTTGACTCTCAAATTACTTAACAAGTTTTCTAAAGAACATATGTTGATGATTCTAGGAAAAAATGTGTTTCTTCAAGATATCCTGATCTTAAATTAAAGAGCACATGTAATGGATAAGATCATAAAAGCAAAACTTTATGAACAAGGGGGGATTGGGCCATACCAAAGTGTAGTCTGTGTTATGTGGTGTGATTTCTCCTTTTGTGTTCTGAGCTTATATTGTTAGACACTGTTACACCATGCTGCATACGTTTGCATGTATTTTTTTAATAAAATTCAAAGGATTATTTAGGGGAGCAATTGTAAGACACTGGCAGCCCATAATTCCTACTGTATCTCCAATTGTGCTACTCTGCCATGACTGATCAGATAGCCTAGATACTTGAATTCAGTAAATTCAGCATCTTGAAAATTACCTGTTTATTTACTTTTTTAATATCATGTGATTAACTGTGTTTGAAGAAATAGGTGTGTGACATTTTGTAATATTTTACTAAGGATGTTGTCCATGAGGCTGCTAACTATCCAGAGTAAATTACCTTATTTCAGAAACTTTTTTTAGAATGTCATACAAGAAAAAAAGTGCTTCTCCTCTGGAAAGAGAACACTTTTGTTTTCTCTTTACTAGGATAATTTGCAATTAAACTGCCTTCCTGCCAGCAAGTTCAGAGCCAAAGTTTATTTGAAGTCGTAGTTATCTTTTTTGTTTAATCGATCACAGAGTATATATTTCTTAGGTGGCTCTGATATGTATTTTAGGGGGAAAATGAGATATAAATTAATAAGTCTAATTATGGGTACACTATATTTTAATGGTGTAATAAAAGTTCTTTATTATATTATTTCTTTTTAATTACATCTTGTAGTACCCTCCTCAGCTATTTTGATATCTGGTCTTCTGAGCCTATGACTCTTACATCAGAAAAGAAGTAATGTTTAGGAAACAGCACATTTTTTTAGGGAATTTCACTAATTACATCATTTGCCTATAGTTGTCTAATGCAGATGGAAGTAGAGAGCTCAGAATTCGTTTCAATTTTAAACTTCCCTAATATGAGCATTGCAAAAGCTACAGTGACCCTTGCTATTCATTCTTTAACAAATGGATATATTATAAAAAATGTATTAAAGTGTTTCTTTAAACTTAAACTTTGATTAGAGATATACCAGCCCCTTCATACAACCCCTTCATACATGATTAAAAACTCTATAACTTGTGCAGTCATTATTCACATTATTATTTGTATAACTGTGTAGGTTTCTGTCACTGTGACCAATTAACTTAATTGATGCTAATTAGCCAACACATTTTCTTTGAATTCCCCACCTGCTACTTGTACCAACTTTTAGTCTCTTTTTTATAAATATCATCTGCCATCCCCCAGGATACTTTCATGCCATTTTCTGAGTTCTTTCTTCATAGTATTTCTTTTTAATTACATCCTCAGACTAGCCCTTAATAATTTTGCTATCTGACCTTTTGAATTCACTATTCTTTTACCTTTTCAGTTTCAAGATCTGCATCTTTATTTCATTTTGGCCATTGTTCACATGGATATAGTTATAGTCTTAGTTATCAAAGAGTCTGTATGAGCAATATTAAAAAACTTTGACAATCATCTAAAATTTTTCAAATATCTGCCATTGTCTTTTCAGAGGAAATATCCTCATTGTATTTGTCCCTGGAGGACTCCAAAACCTCTGTTCTCCCATCCTTCAGCCTCCTTCAGGATGTTGCTTCATCAACCATCCCAACACACATATTTCCTGTTTTCCCTTTTCACTGAGAAACTTCTGACTTTAATAAATAAATAAATAAATAAATAAAAATAAAAAGTTCCCAGACTCCAAGATGATAATTCATCTCGTCTATGAGACTACACTTCTTTGCCAGGTTTCCTGAAAGATTATTTTATACTCACAGATCACCAACTCCCCAGTGGTCCCTCATACCCAGACTCTGATTCTCACAACCCTATTGAATTGGTTCTTTGAAAGATCGCATAATTGTCTTTGTACCAAACCCAAACATTGCATCCTCAATGAAGTCACCCCCATTTTCTTGAGGATCTTGTTGGTCTCCCTCCTTTTCTTGCTTTTGAGCTATTTGCTAAGATCCCGGGCTTGGCCATCTACAGCGTCTTCCCCTATATGCAGCTCTGGAGGGTCTGTTCTATGTAAGCAGCACTCAACATAGAATCCCAGTCATCTGCAATGCTTTTGTATTTCATTCCAAATGTCAGCCAGATGCTGGACAAATGTATTGTTCTATCCACAAGGAAATCTTTGTATTCTCTGTCATTGATCCTCTCCACTGGTTTTTCACCTCATCTACCAAATCACCAGTAAATTCCTCTCATCTTGCCTCTTTCTGGTAATAGCGCCACTAATTGTCATTTACGGCAGTGCACATCAACCTGGAATGAGACTGGACTGTTTCTTCCACTTCTGGCTTACATCCTACCACTCATTGAATTTCATTTATTCTTTTTTTGCTGTGATTCCCGCATCAGTCCAATAATTTTGACTTTTTTTGGCTACCATTTTAGTTCTAGCCATTCTTATTATACCTATACTCTTAGAGAATCCTAACTCACCTCTCTATTTTCATCATACACTCCTTCCCTACTCTATTCCTAGGCAAGGACAGAACTAGGATTTGTGCATGAAAGTTATAGAAATTGTGCCTCTCATTAAAAGAAAAGTAATACAAAATTATGAGCAAAATATTAAGTAGAAGCCTGAATATTTATTTCTAATTAGAAAAGATATCACACGGGGCGCCTGGGTGGCTCAGCGGGTTAAAGCCTCTGCCTTCGGCCCAGGTCATGATTCCAGGGTGCTGGGATCGAGCCCCGCATCAGGCTCTCTGCTCAGTGCAGAGCCTGCTTCTCTCTCTCTCTGCCTGCCTTTCTGCCTACTTGTGTTCTCTGTCAAATAAATAAATAAAATCTTAAAAAAAAAAAAAAAGAAAAGAAAAGATT